>NC_135807.1:22314673-22614673 GCF_964213995.1 Mustelus asterias
CACACACACACACTCACACACACTCATACACACTCATTCATTCACACTCACACACGCTCACACACACTCACACACTCACACTCACTCACGCACACACTCACTCACGCACACGCACTCACACACACACTCCCACACATACACTCACACTCACTCACACACTCTCTCACACACACACACAAACAATTACACACATTCTCGCACACACATGTGCACGCACACACATGCACACACACACACATACATATGCAGAGAAACACGTGCACGCACATACGCACACTCATCCCTCGCACACACACATAGGCACACAGGCACACATGTGTAGAAACTCATCCCTCACACAGAGGCACACACACATATGCGGTGGAGCGTACACACACACATGTGCAGAAACACATGTACATACATATACACATACACACACATCCTGTTCAATGCATGGACACGTGTGTGCATGTGCGTATTCGTACATATAAACTTGCTTGTCCCACAGTTTCTCCAGTAACTTCAATTCGAGAATATCTTGGATGTTACTGCTCGACAGGTTTGACCTATTAACTGGTCTCATTTCGTAATGACAGATCAAACAATATCCTGTCCTCATTCTTTTGCTGATGTGATTTTCTCTTTATGTGTTTTTATTTATAATTTTACTTTGTACATGAATCAAACAATTGAGTGACTCAGAGATCTCCTCTTGGCACTGAGGGTTAAAGTGAGGTACTTTGGCATTTTGGTGAATTTACAGTCTGTCCACTGTTACTCTTATCGGGAAAGAGGAAATGACGCAGGCAGAAATGGTTCAACATTCAGCAGAGGCCAATTTGCCCAAATGTTGAAAACAAGTACTCAGTGGGTCCCCTGCCACTAAAACATGCCAGTTTAAAAGTCTGGATTTAGCATGCAATTTTTGGGCTAATTGATGATTATTGTGATTTAAACATCCCCATGGGCAGCGGGCCCAACAGCTGCAGGCTGGGCACTCAAATGCTGATTAGACACGATTTTGTTTGAGCTGTTGTGTGTGTAGCCTGTGTGCACCCACCGCCACAGAAAGGCAGCTGATGCAGCAGCAGTGTTCAGGATGGCTCATGGACCGACTGAGAGGCCGCATTGAATCTCGGATGAGGAACTGTTGTTGGGGAGGAGATAAAAACATAGAAACATAGAAGATAGGAGCTTGTTCCACCATTCATTACGATCATGGCTGATCGTCCAACTCAACAGCCTGATCCTGCTTTCTCCACATAACTTCTGATCCCATTCACCCCAAGTGCTATATCCAGCCACCTTTTGAATACATTCAATGTTTGCCATCAACTACTTCCTGTGGTAATGAATTCCACAGGCTCACCACTCTTTGGGTGAAGAAATGTCTCCTCACCTCCATCCTAAATGGTCTACCCCGAATCCTCAAACCGTGACCCCTGGTTCTGGACTCCCAGAAAGGCATAGTGGTGTTATCGCTAGACTATTAATCCAGAAACTCGACTAATCTTCCAGAGGCCTGGGTTTGAATCCAGCCATGGCAGATGATAAGATTTGAATTTAATAAAAGAAAATATCTAGAATTAACAATTTACTGTGAAACCATTGTTGATTGTCGTAAAAACCCATCTGGTTCACTAATGTCCTTTAGGGAAGGAAATCTGCCGTCCTTACCTGGCCTACATGTGACTCCAGAGCTACAGAAATGTGGTTGACTCTCAGATGCCCTCTGAAATGGCCTAGCAAGCCACTCAGTTCAAGGGCAACAAGGGATGGGCAACAAACGCTGGCCCAGCCAGCGGCGCCCATGTGCCACGAATGAATTTTTTAAAAACCCGCAGGGGGAAGAAGGTTGCGATATGCTGCCACATGAATTTTAACTGCCCTCTGTACATGAAATAAGGGGATGGTTGACACAGGGCAGCCTGGGTCCTTGACAAACTGACACCGGCAGATGAGGTCCAAAAGAGGTTTTCCACTACAATTCCCCTGAGTTACACAGGCTATGGGGTGTGATGTGACTGGAGCAGAAATTCAAGGCTATTACACTATTAAATGTCGGGACTAAGAACGTTTATTTCCATAAGAAGAGCAGGCATCTTTTGGATGGCAAATAGTGGTCCTGATGGTGTTGGAATTCCCAGAATGCACTTCTCCCAGCTGAGACGCGAAGAGGATCGTAAGTGGTGGTCGTATATGATCGACTTTATGATCCAGCAGGAAGATAATTTTCCTTAATAGTTTAAAAGCCATCTGAACCTTTTACACTTTCCCTTTACTGGACTGAGGTTTGTTTGATGTGGAAATTTTACAGGCATATTGTTAATGTGGTTTAAATTGCCCCATTTCACAACAGAGTGAAGAGTTTTATCTGTGCCGTATCAGTGTGGAGGAAAATCCATCAATTTTCCTCCCAATTCTCTGCAGGTTTGACCCATTAATGTAACTCACTTCTTAATGACAGAGCAAAGAAATCCAGTGCGCATTCTTTGCCAATGTGATCTTCTCTGTTTGTGCTTCGGTAGGTCTAATGTAAGGGCAGAACCATCAGGAGTACAGACACACAGAGGGACCTGGGTGTACAAGTCCACAGATCCTTAAAGGTGGCAGCACAGGTGGAGAGGGTGGTCAAGAAGGCATATGGCATGCTTGCCTTTATTGGATGGGGCATAGAATATAAAAGTTGGCATATGATGTTGCAGCTGTATAGAACGTTGGTTAGGCCACATTTGGAATATTGCGTCCAGTTCTGGTCGCCATACTACCAGAAGGACGTGGAGGCTTTGGAGAGAGTACAGAAAAGGTTTACCAGGATGTTGCCTGGTATGGAGGGTCTTAGCTATGAGGAGAGATTGGGTAAACTGGGGTTGTTCTCCCTGGAAAGACGGAGGATGAGGGGCGACCTAATAGAGGTGTATAAAATTATGAAAGGCATCGATAGGGTGAACAGTGGAAAGCTTTTTCCCAGGTCGGAGGTGACGAACACAAGAGATCACGGGTTCAAAGTGATGGGGGCAAGGTTCAACACAGATGTCAGGGGGACGTATTTTACACAGAGGGTGGTGGGGGCCTGGAATGCACTGCCAAGCAAGGTGATTGAGGCGGACATGCTGGGATCATTTAAGACTTTTCGAGATAGCCATATGGACAGACTGGGAATAGAGGGATACAAACGAACGGTCTGGTTGGGCACATGAGCGGCGCAGGCTTGGAGGGCCGAAGGGCCTGTTCCTGTGCTGTATTGTTCTTTGTTTGTTCTTTTGTTTTTAACTTTACTCTGTACATCAATCAATTGAGATGTTCAAGATTATGAGGGGAATGGATAGGGTGGATAGGGAGCAATTGATCCCCTTAGTTGAAGAGTCACAAGGGCACACAAGTTGAAAGTGAGGGGTGGGAGGTTTAGGGAGAATTTGAGGAATGGCATTTTTACCCAGAGGGTGGTGACGGTCTGGAATGCACTGCCTGGGGGGGGTGGTGGAGGTGGGATGCCTCACATCCTTTAAAAAGTACCTGGCATGCCATAACATTCAAGGCCATGTTCCAAGTGCTAGCAAGTGGGATTAGGTGGGCAGGTCAGGGCCTTTCATGTGTCGGTGCGGACTCAATGGGCCGAAGGGCCTCTTCTGCATCGTGGTATTCTGTGATTCTGTGATCAATCTAGACATTGACCCACTGTGCATCTCAGAAATCTCCTATTGGCATAAGATACTTCAGTGAGGTACATGGACACTTTTGTGAGAATACATGGTGGGATTTAGGCCAGCACGGTGGCACAGTGGTTAGCACTGCTGCCTCACAGTGCCAGGGACCCGGGTTCGATTCCCGGCCTCGGGTCACTGTCTGTGTGGAGTTTGCATGTTCTGCCCGTGTCTGCGTGGGTTTCCTCCGGGTGCTTTGGTTTCCACCCACAGTCCAAAGATTAGGTTGATTGGCCATGTTAAATTGCCCCTTAGTGTCAGGGGGACTAATAGGGTAAATACGTGGGGTTACGGGGATAGGGCCTGGATGGGATTGTTGTCAGTGCAGGCTCGATGGGCTGAATGGCCTCCTTCTGCACTGTAGGGATTCTATGATTTTATGATTTTCCGGCCGCGCTCGCCCCAAAACCGGAAAATCCTGCCCAAGGTCAGCAGATCTGTGCATGGTCCATCCCCCAATCCGCTACGATTCCCGTGGTGGACAGTATGAAAAGATTCGCCACACAGTCTATCCACTGTTGCTTCCAGTGGGAAAGTCAAAACACTATCAGTAGAAGAAGCATTCTCCTGAGTTTAGAAGAATGAAAGGAGATAGCATTGAGTTATACACAATGGGTCCGATTTTACCATTGCGTCGCGTGGTAAAGTCGGGTGTGAGGCTATTAACGCGATCCGCACCCGCGTTCACGCAGATTGTCACTTTACCGAAACCCGGGAATGGCGGCGATTCGATCTGCGCCCAAAACGGGCGCAACAACGCTTTAAATGCATTTATATGTATTTAAATTGAATGAATGAACTGCCCACGCAACTCATCAGCATTTCCCCCTTTACCGCCGTGTTTGCCAATCCGGAACCGCGCCGTAATGGACCTGCTAAATAAAAGTCTGAATCGGGCGTTCCAGCTGCTGAAGAGGTGTGTTCCGAGCTTCCAACGCCTCCCTGACTCAGATCAGTGGTGGGGGGAGGGAGGAGGGAGGCAGGTCAGATCATTCTCTGGTTGAGGGGGGGAGGGGAATGAGGCCAGATCGTTGTCTGGTTGTGTGGGGGGGGGAGGAGGAGGAGGTGGGTCAGATGTATCTCTGGTGTGGGGTGGGGGTGAGGGCTGATCGTTGTCTGGTGGGGAGGGAGGAGGAGGCGGGTCAGATGTTCCTCTGGAGGGGGGTGGGCAGTGAAGCCAGATCATTCTCTGAGGGGGGGGCGTGTAGTGAGGCTAGATCGTTGTCTGGGGGGGTAAGAGGGAGGCGGGTAAGATGTATCTCGGGGATGGGGGGAGGCCCGATCACTCATTGGTGGGGGTGGGGGGCCAGATGAATCTCTGGTGGGGGTGGGGCAGATGGATCTCTTGTGGGGGGGCAGGGGGGTCTGCTGCCACTCTGCGGGTGATTGGTGGGGAGGGGGGGCAGAGGTGGTGATCAGTCTGGGTAGTGGGGGGGTGGATAAGGGGGACAGTGATGTGTGTGCGCACCATCGACCCGCATTTTGCTCCCGGGCCGCTTTCTCCGCTTTCTGCGGCTCGGGAGCGATCTGACACGGGGCGCGCTTTTTCAAATTTTTTTCCAACTGCGCATGCGCAGTTCAGAGCTCCAATTGTTTCGGCCCCGCTAAGCCCCGCCCACAGCGCGAATGGGACTGGAGATGGCTGAGTGCGTATGGGGGCGCCTGAAAGCAGATTTCTAAGTCGGATCTGCATTACGCCCAAATTCAGCACTTAGAATGAAAATGGTAAAATCGGGCCCCATTTGTACAGGGCTTGACAGGATTGATGCAGAAAATATGTTTCCCCGGTGGGGGTGGAGCGGTGCAGGGGCGGGGGCATTGACGTTCTAGAACCAGGAGACATGCTCTCAGAATGAAAGGTAGGCCATTTCGAACTGAGATGAGGAGGAATTTCTTCAGTCAGGTGGTGGTGAATCTTTGGAATTCTCTATCCCAGAGGGTTGTGGAGGCTCTGCCAATGACTGCGTTCAAAGCCGATAGATTTCCAGATACCAAAGACATTAACGGATAAGGGGATAGTATGGGAAGATGGCGCCGAGGTAGAAGATCAACCACAATCTGGTTGAATGACGTAGCAGACACGAAGGGCAAATGGCCGTCTCATGCTCCCAGGGCAGCACGGAGGAACAGTGGTTAGCATTGCTGCCTCACAGCGCCAGGGGCCCAGGTTCAATTCCGGCTTCGGGTCACTGTCTGTGTGGAGTTTGCACATTCTCCCTGTGTCTGCGTGGGTTTCCCCCGGTTGCTCCAGTTTGCTCCCACAGTCCAAAGATGTGCGGGTTAGGTGGATTGGCCATGCTAAATTGATCCTTGGTGTCAGGGGGACTAGCTAGGGTCCGGGTGGAATTGTGGTCAGTGCAGACTCGATGGGCCGAATGGCCTCCTTCTGCACTGTAGGATTCTATGATTCCTCCCACAGTCCAAAGATGTGCAGGTTAGGTTGATTGGCCATGCTACATTGACAGGGGGATTAGCAGAATAAATGAGGATTACAGGAATAGGGCCTGGGTGAGATTGTGGTCAGTACAGACTCGATGGGCCAAATGTCCTCCTTCTGTGCTGTTGGGATTCTATGTTCCTACGTTCAGAACAGGGTGAGGTTTCTATCGTATTTCTTAGCTGCCTTATTTTGGGTTTTATAAAACTGTGTTCTCTCTGGATTATCTGTGGTCACTCGATAGGAAATGAAAACAGTTATTTAAGATGGGAGTCAATTAAAAAATAATGAAATTTCTGAGGTGAGCGGTTGGAGATAAAGGGGAAGGGAGGATTTATTTCTTATCTCCCCTGCTTTCTGTTGCTATGAGCAGGTTAAGGTGTAGTAATTAGTCCATTGGCTTGGGAGATATAGCGAAGAGAACTCACTTAACACAGCTTCCAGTTCTATCGGACTGTACATTTTAAGATGATATCCTACCAAACACTAATTGAGATTAACTTGCCAACTGATTAAATATTTTTCTTAAAAATGTTTCACTGGATCGAGTCAAAGTGCATAATTTTGTTTGCCTAAAATTAATGTGTGTACTCCAAAACCTTTTCAAATTTTTCACCAGTTAAATTTAATAATTTCCCAGAGACAATGTGGCCGGGGATGTTGAGCCTTCTGCAAATTATAAACTGAAGATGAATGTGTCCCACCAGGAATGATGCGCAGGGAGCTGAGTGAGGGAATGGATGGCATGGAGGTTTCTAATGCCTCCAGAAGCCTGCAGATCAGCAATACAAAATGGGAGACATTTTGGGATGTGAGTGGATGGATGATTACTTTATCACAGAATCATAGCCTTGTGGATGGCATGGTGGCACGGAGGTTAATGCCTCACAGCGCCAGGGACTCAGGTTCGATTCCCGGCTCGGGTCACTGTCTGTGTGGAGTCTGCACGTTCTCCCCTTGTCTGTGTGGGTTTCCTCCGGGTGCTCTGGTTTCCTCCCACAGTCCGAAAGACGTGCTGATTAGATGCATTGGCCATGCTAAATTCTCCCTCAGTGGCGACTAGGGGATTTTTACAGTGTTAATGTAAGCCTACTTGTGACACTAATAAATAAATTTAAACTTATTACAGTGCAGAAGGAAACCATTCGGCCCATCCTGTCTGCACCAACTCTCCGAATGAGCAATTCACTTAGGCCCAGTGTTCTGCCAGTAATGTTGCTCTTTCTTTCTTTTCAGACAAGCATCTAGTTTCCATCTGAATATTTGAATAAATCTGCCTGCACCACACTCTCAGACAGCACGTTCCAGACCCTTAACCACTCGCTGCGTGGAAAAGCTTTATCCCACATCGCTTGGGAACTGTTGTTCTTGGCAATATTTGGAGAGATGCTGGCCCACGGTTAACCCAATTTTAACCCACAATTCATTTCAGATGGTTGCTGGAATGGGTAATTTTGAGCTTTCCTTCTCCGATGTCTGTAAGGATCTTACATAGAAAGTCTGAATCTGGTTTGAGTGTATTTGCTGCTCTATAAGGGACAATAATTCAGCACCATTTTACATCAACGTTGTCATTTTGCCTTGAGACGAAGCAGAGTAGACAACGGAGAAGATACATTAAAGCTCATTTCTATTAGTGACACAGGTAGGCTTACATTATCACTGTAATGACGTTACTGTGAAAATCCCCCAGTCGCCACACTCCGGCACCAGTTCGGGTACACTGAGGGAGAATTTAGCATGGTCAATGCACCTAACCAGCACGTCTTTTAGACTGTGGGAGGAAACCAGAACACCCGGAGAAAACCCATGCAGACACGGGGAGAAAGTCCAGACTCTGCACAGACAGTGACCCAAGTCGGGAATCTAGAATCCCTCCAGTGCAGAAGGAGGCTGTTTGGCCCATTGAGTCTGCACCGACAACAATCCCACCCAGGTCCTATTCCTGTAACCCCACGTATCCACCCTGCTAGTCCCCCTGGCACTAAGGGGCAATTTAGCATGGCCAATCTGCCTAACCTGCACATCTTTGGAACTGAACCCGGGTCTCTGGTGCTGTGAGGCAGCAGTGCTAACCACTGTGTCACAGTAGTGCTTTGAGTTGCGATTAAGGTACAGTACTCAAAAACAATAGCAGTAGAAGGTTTACTCCAATGTTTGACCTGGAAGTGATTATACTGGTATAGAATATTCAAAACCAGACAATGCTTTGTTCTGAAACACTGACCTCTCGCAGTGAGCGCAATTTTAAAAGAGAAAAACCTTTAATAAAATCAAAACATGAGTGTCTGAAAATAAGTGCTTGCACTGTGCGTTTTGCATTGATAGAGGAATGATGGGAATTTGGGCAGTATCTCAGTTAATTTAGTATGACGTGTCTATTAAATGTAAAACCAGAGTTACCCTAGGAAACAACTCGCATTTTGTTCGTTGCCATAACAACAGAAGAGATTAGAACTGTCGTTTCTGACACTGGATGAGATGCTGCTGTACAGAAAACCAGTTCATTGTCCAGAGGGCTTGTAGAGTAGTTTCTAACTGACAGCTGCTGAGGGCCCCAAGTCAATATAATTTAAACAGGTGCCCAATATACACATCCAGAAATATGTCACCCGCTGCTCCGAAGGAACAAGACAGATTACAGAGGAGAATGAAAACGTGCTAGGCCCGATATTAATTCACAGCCAGGAAGAGAGTGGGAGGAAGGATCTGTGAACAGGAAACAAGGAAGTAAGGGCTTCCAACTTACACTGCTGACTTTAATGGCAGAACCTGTTTTAAATGAATGCAACATGTTCCCTACCAGGTGGCCAGCCATATCAATAAGGCCGATGATCCATCAGGCAAAAAGGGTTGGGGAGCAGTTCAACATCTTTGGGGGAGACTCTGACACCAAGGTGTGGGTAAGAAAGAGGGAAATGGCTGTCGGCTGTCCATGGGCTGTTTAAATGGCAAATATGGTGGGGCCAAGATGGAGGTGAGGGAAGCACGCGTGCTCCTCCTGGCCCACGTAAACAGTGCAATAAAGACACTTTATAGAATCATAGAATCCCTACAGTGCAGAAGAGGCCATTCGGCCCATTGAGTCTGCACCAACTCTCTGATAGAGCATCTTATCCACGCCCTCTCCCCCACCATATCCCAGGAACCCCACGCCTTTCCCATGGCTAATCCATCTAATCTGCACATCTTTGGACTGTGGGAGGAATTTGGAACACCCGGAGGAAAACCCACTCAGACACGGGGAGAATGTGCAAATTCCACACAGATAATCACCCAAGGCCAGAAGTGAACCCGGCTCCTTGGTGCTGTGAGGCAGCAGTGTTAGCCATTGTGCCACAGTGGTGTCCCATTGACTCCAGCTTTGTGAGGTTTCCTTGATACTATACTTGGTCAAATGTTGCCTTGATGTCAAGGGCAGTCACTCTCACCTCACCCCTGGCATTCAGACCTTTTGTCCATGTTTGAACCAAGGCTGTAGTGAGGTCAGGAGCTGAGTGGCCCTAGCGGAACCCAAACTGAGTATCAATGAGCAGGTTATTGCTGAGTAAGTGCAGCTTGATAGTACTGTTGATGACCCGTTCCTTCACTTTGCTGACTATTGAGGGTAGACTGATGGGGCGGTAATTGGCCGTGTTGTGTTTGTCCTGTTTCTTGTGTACAGGACATATCTGAGCACTTTTTCACATTTTCACAGCTTGGCTAGGGGAGCGGCTAGTTCTGGAGCACAAGTCTTCAGTACTATTGCTGGAATATTGTCAGGGAACATTGCCTTTGCAGTTTCCAGTGCCTTCAGCCATCTCTTGATATCTTGTGAAGTGAATCGAATTGGTTGAAGAGTGACACCTGCGATGCTGGGAACTCTGGAGGAGGCCGAGATGGATCATCCCTTTGGCACTTCTGGTTGAAGATTGTTGCCAGTTGTTCAGCCCTATCCTTTCTACTGATGTACTGGTCTCCTTCGTTGAGGGTGGAGATATTCATCATACAATCATAGAATCACTCCAGTGCAGAAGGAGATCATTCGGCCCATCGCGTCTGCACTGATCACAATTCCACACGGCCCCTATCCCTGTAGCGTCACATATTTCCCCTGGTAGTCCCCCTGGCACCAAGGGGCAAATTAGCATGGCCAATCAACCTAACCCGCGCATCTTTGGGCTGTAGAAGCAAGCCAGAGCACCCAGAGGAAACTCACGTAGACACGGGGAGAACTTGCAACTCCCCACAGACAGTGCCCTGAGCCGGGAATCGAACCCAGGTACCTGGCGCTGTAAGGCAGCAGTGCTAACCACTGTGCCACCGTGCCTCCAGTGAGTTGTTTAATTGTCCGCCACCATTCATGAATGTGGCACGACTTAGATCTGATTTGTTGGTTGTGGGATCGCTTAGCGATCACGACTAACACATGCAATATTATTCTGATCCATGGGAGTGTGTCAATAAATACTCCTAATTCCCACCAATGCCTGCCATCTCCAACTGCAGGCAATTCATTTTTGATCTGTACATTTTGTTGCTCCAAATGTCGATTGGAAGAGTTACCTCTTGCATTAAGGTGTTCAGATTGTGGAGGAACATCATTTCTGAACCTATTAACATACTGATGTAATCTTTCTTTTAAATTCTGTGTAACCATGAGGTTTCACTGGTGATGTTTATACATACTGTGCTAGCTATCATCCCTGTTTGAACAAGCAAGACAGGGTAAAGCAAAAGCTTCCAGAATGAATAGGGCAAGTTACATCTTGATATTTGTACTCATGATGAATGGTAGTAATACTGCACACTTCTTTCCTTCTGTAAGCTGAGAGTACAGGACGCTCTTGCCCTCTCTGGTGGCATAGTGGTTAGCACAGCTGCCTCACAGCACCAGGGACCTGGGTTGTTTCCCCAGATAGGTCACTGTATGTGCGGAGCCTGAACATTCTCCCCAAGTCTGCGTGGGTTTCCTCCGGGTGCTCCGGTTTCCCCTCTCAGTCCGAAAGACGTGCTGGCTAGGTGCATTGGCCATGCTAAATTCTCCCTCAGTGTACCCGAACAGACGCCAGAGTGTGGCGACTAGGGGATTTTCACAGTAACTTCATTGCAATGTTAATGTAAACCTACTTGTGACACTAATAACTAAACTTAAACTCTCATAGCCACCAGAGCACAATTAGATTCCTGTTGATCCCACATGAGCCCACATGCTGAGTTGCATGTTTCATTACAGCTCAGGGGCAAAGAAAGACATTGCTTCATCGAATGAGGGGCTGCCTAAGTCATTTCATCGCTCTGTGCTGTGTGTTTCGGATACAGATGGTATGAAGCATGTGAACTTGACTCTCCGTTCCAATGTCTTCAATCCTGAACCGGATGAACTGGCTTGCTCATTGTGTCTTAACACCGGGTAATACAGCACTAACCGATTAATTTTAGGATCATAGAATAGAATCATAGAATCCTGAGGGATTCTTTGATTCTATTCTATGATCCTAAAATTGAAGGAGGCCAATCGTCCATCAAGTCTGCATTGACTCCCCAACAGAGCATCTTACCCAGGCCCTATCCCCATAACACCATGTATTTTACCCTGCTAAATCCCCCTAACCTACACTTCTTTGGACACTAAGGGGCAATTTAGCATGGCCAATCCACCTAACCTGCACATCTTTGGACTGTGGGAGGAAACTGAAGGACCCGGAGGAAACCCATGCAGACACGGGGAGAACGTGCAAACTCCACACATTCACCCAAGGCCGGAATTGAAACCGGATCCCTGGTGCTGTGAGGCAGCAGTGATAATCAATGTGCCACCATGCCATTTTGTTCTATTCTTGCCCAGGTCACATCCATGTTTCACTGGGAATACCTGTGCTAAACCCTAGAGTATACAAGTGTCAGCAGCAAACTGATATGTGGATAGGGCCTTGCGGGTGCATATCTATTACCCGGTAATCTCCCTTACCCAATTCTCTACGGGTTTCCCCTGGTCTGTCCCAACAACCAAGAGCCCATATCCTCTGCAGGCCTCATTCTCTGCTGCTTCTTTGGAAGTACTTTTATCTTCCTTCAAAATCTTATTTGATGAGATTTGATCTCATTCATTTGATGAACATGCCTCTCATGAATCCCCACAATATCTGAATGAAATGAAATTTGGTCCTCAACGAGCGCTCCCTGCTTTACATTATTCATTTCAGTCAGTATCTTCTCTAATTTATTCTGCATTGACTTCAGGGAATAAGAAGAATTTGTATTATTTCTAAATGCTGTGTACACATCGGCGACTTCCTCCTCATTTGCTATCGTACCTGTTCATAGAATCCCTACAGTGCAGAGGGAGGCCATTCGGCCCATCGAGTCTGCACCAACAACAACCCCACCCAGGCCCTATTCACATCACCCCACGTATCTACCCCGCTAATCCCTCTAACCAAGCATCTCGGGATGCTAAGGAGCAATTTAGCATGACCAATGCACCTAACCTGCATATCTTTGGACTGTGGGAGGAAACCGGAGCACCTGGAGGAAACCCACGCAGACACAGGGAGAATGTGCAAAATCCGCACAGACAGTGACCCAAGCCAGGAATTGAACCCAGTTCCTGGAGCTGTGAGGCAGCAGTGTTAACCACTGTGCCACCGTGCCGCCCCTTCTGTCTTATGCTCTTTCCCAAAACTCTCTAAGGAGCTGATATAACATTATTTCCTGTTGGGGCAGCACGTAGCTGCAGGGATGGTGTAGGAGGGAAAGGTTCAGTTACATGGATAATTGGAGCACATTCTGGGGAAGGTGGGACTTGTACAAACAGGATGATTTGCACCTGAACCAGAGGGGCACCAATATCCTGGGAGGGAAATTTGCTACGGCTCTTCAGGGGGGTTTAAACTAATTTGTCAGGGGGATGGGAAAAGAAGCTGCAGTCCAGAAGCCAGTATTGAGTGTAGTGAGGTACTGAGGAGGGTATCAAGGTCGCAGGAGTGTACCGGCAGATAGGAAGGTGGGTTGAAGTGTGTCTACTGCAATGCAAGGAGCATCCGGAATAAGGTAGGTGAACTTGGGGCGTGGATTGGTACTTGGGACTACGATGTTGTGGCCATTACGGAGACATGGTTAGAACAGGGACAGGAATGGTTGTTGGAAGTTCCGGGGTATAGATGCCTCAATAAGAGTAGGGAAGGTGGTAAAAGAGGTGGAGGAGTAGCATTGTTAATCAAGGATAGTTTAACAGCTGCAGAAAGGCAGTTCGAGGGGGATCTGCCTACTGAGGTAATATGCGCTGAAGTTAGAATTAGGAAAGGAGCGGTCACGTTGTTAGGAGTTTACTATAGGCCCCCAAATAGTAATAGCGATGTGGAGGAAGAAATTGCAAAGCAGATTATGGAGAGGTGTGGAGGTCACAGGGTAGTTGTCATGGGTGACTTTAACTTTCCAAATATTGATTGGAGCCTTTATAGGTCGAATAGTTCGGATGGGGCAGTTTTTGTACAGTGTGTGCAGGAGGGTTTCCTGACACAATATGTGGATAGGCCAACAAGAGGTGGGGCCACATTAGACTTGGTACTTGGTAATGAACTGGGCCAAGTGTTAGATTTGTTTGTGGGAGAGCATTTTGGCGATAGTGACCACAATTCAGTGTCTTTCATTATTGCAATGGAGAGGGATAGGGCCATACGGCAGGGCAAGGTTTATAATTGGGGGAGGGGTAATTATGACGCGATTCGGCAGGAATTAGGAAGCATAAGATGGGAACAGAAACTGTCAGGGAAAGGCACAAATGAAAAGTGGAGCTTGTTCAAGGAACAAATACTGCGTGTCCTTGATAGGTATGTCCCTGTCAGGCAGGGAGGAAATGGCCGAGTGGGGGAACCATGGTTCACAAAAGAGTTTGAATGTCTTGTCAAGCGGAAAATGGAAGCGTATGTAAGGATGAGAAAACAAGGTTCAGTTGGGTTGCTTGAGGGGTACAAGGTAGCAAGGAATGAGCTAAAAAAAGGGCTTAGGAGAGCTAGGAGGGGGCATGAGAAGTCCTTGGCGGGTTGGATCAAGGAAAACTCCAAGGCTTTTTACTCTTATAATAAAAGAATGACCAGGGTGAGGTTAGGGCCGGTCAAGGACAGTAGTGGGAACTTGTGCATGGAGTCAGAAGAGATAGGAGAGGCGATGACTGAATACTTTTCTTCAGTGTTCACCAAGGAGAGGGGCCATGTTTTTGACGATAAGTGTGAGATACAGGCTGATAGGCTGGAGGAGGTAGATGTTCTGAGGGAAGATGTATTAGCAATTTTGAAAAACCTGAGGGTCGATAAGTCCCCTGGGCCAGATGGGATATATCCTAAGATTCTTTGGGAGGCAAGGGATGAGATTGCAGAGCCTTTGGCTTTGATCTTTGGGTCCTCACTGTCCACAGGGATAGTGCCAGAGGACTGGAGAGTGGCAAAAGTTGTTCCTCTGTTCAAGAAAGGAAATAGGAATGACCATGGCAATTATAGGCTGGTTAGTCTTACTTCAGTGGTCGGTAAGTTAATGGAAAAGGTCCTGAGGGATAGGATTTATGACCATTTGGAAAGATGCAGCTTAATCTGGGATAGTCAACATGGATTCGTGAAGGGGAAGTCTTGCCTCACAAATTTGATTGAATTCTTTGAGGAGGTAACTAAGTGTGTAGATGAAGGTAGAGCAGTTGATGTCGTATACATGGATTTTAGTAAGGCGTTTGATCAGGTTCCCCATGGTCGGCTCATGAAGAAAGTAAGGAGGTGTGGGATAGTGGGAAATTTGGCCGATTGAATAAGTAACTGGCTGTCTCATAGAAGACAGAGGGTGGTGTGGATGGAAAATTTTCAGACTGGAGACCAGTTACCAGCGGTGTACCACAGGGATCAGTGCTTGGTCCTCTGCTATTTGTGATTTTTATCAATGACTTGGAGGAGGGGGCTGAAGGGTGGGTCAGTAAGATTGGTGGAGTAGTGGATGAGGTGGAGGGCTGTTGTAGGCTGCAAAGAGACATTGATAGGATGCAGAGCTGGGCTAAAAAATGGCAGATGGAGTTTAACCCTGATAAGTGCGAGGTGATTCATTTTGGTAGGACAAATTTGAATGCAGATTACAGGGTCAACGACAGGGTTCTGAGGAATGTGGAGGAACAGAGAGATCTTGGGGTTCATATCCACAGATTTCTGAAGGTTGCCACTCAAGTGGACAGAGCCGTGAAGAAGGCCTATAGTGTGTTAGCGTTTATTAACAGGGGTTTGAGTTTAAGAGCTGTGGGTTATGCTGCAACTGTACAGGACCTTGGTGAGACCACATTTGGAATATTGTGTGCAGTTCTGGTCACCTCACTATAAGAAGGACATGGAAGCATTGGAAAGAGTGCAAAGGAGATTTACCAGGATGCTGCCTGGTTTGGAGGGTAGGTCTTATGAGGAAAGGTTGAGGGAGCTAGGGCTTTTCTCTTCAGAGCGGAGGAGGATGAGAGGCGACTTAATAGAGGTTTATAAGATGATGAGGGGGATAGAGTGGATGTTCAGAAACTATTTCCTTAGTCTTGGGTGGATGTAGCTGTTACTAGGGGGCATAACTATAAGATTCATGGTGGGAGACATAGGAGGGATGTCCGAGGTAGGTTCTTTACTCAGAGAGTGGTTGGGGTGTGGAATGGACTGCCTGCTGTGATAGTGGAGTCGGACACTTTAGGAACTTTCAAGCGGTTATTGGATAGGCACATGGAGCACACGAGAATGATAGGGAGTGGGATAGCTTGATCTTGGTTTCGGACAAAGCTCGGCACAACATCGAGGGCCGAAGGGCCTGTACTGTTCTATGTTCTAGTGTACCGCCACAGACGTTGGAGTGTGGTGACTGGGGGATTTTCACAGTAACTTCATTGCAGTGTTGATGTAAGCCTACTTGTGATGCTAATAAACTAAAACTTAACTGTGCATCTTATCTTTACACCATGCTGGTAACCCCATATCTGTCAGTTTGATCAACACTGGTATGGTACCTCTTCTTGATGTACATCATAATAAAACACTGTTTATGTAGGAATGACAATTGAACAATTGCTAAGACCCTGATTAAGTTTGGGACACTTTTATCGTTTCTTTGTCTTTAGTTTCAGTGCAACAATGCTTGTACTCCAACTCCCTAAATTAAACTATGGTGCAATTCATTGTATAACCAGCTGTGGGCCACCTGGGACACAACTATTATCAGTTTGAGAAGTACAGGGATTAAGTCTTCTCCAGACAATCAAGGTGGGATGCTCTTGTGCTGTTAGTTTAGGATGCTTAGGGTCCATCTCGCAAGCTGGCTCTGGCAAAAAACTTCTAAAAATAGACCCACCACAGAGTAAACAATTATGGCTTCATGTGAGTCCAGAGTCCAGAATCAAAGTCCAGTGATGTATTCCAATACAGAGATTTGCAGGTTACAGATTCATAGAGGTTTACAGCATGGAAACAGGCCCGTCAGCCCAACTTGTCCATGTCTGGAGTCACCATGCAGATATCAGTGCAGCTTTCTTGAAGGTCAACCCACGGAAAGCAACTGGCCTGGATGGGGTACCCGGATGTGCATTCAGATCCTGCATGGATCAGCTGGCAGAGGTATTCACAGACATCTTCAACCTTTCTTTACAACACTCTGAGGTCCCTATCTGCTTCAAGAAGACGACCATCATCCTGGTACCTAAGAAAAACCAAGCAGCGTGCCTTAATGACTATCGGCCGGTGGCTCTGACATCCATCATTATGAAGTGCTTTGAAAGGTTAGTCATGGAACATATCAATTCCAGCCAACCGGACTACCTGGATCCACTACAGGTTGCCTACAGCCGCAACAGGTCCACAGCAGACGTCATTTCCCTGGCCCTGCACTCAACCCTGGAACACCTGCATAACAAGGACATTTATGTCAGACTCCTATTTATTGACTAAAGCTCAGCCTTCAACACTATTATTCCCACGAAACTCATCTCCAAACTCCGTGGCCTGGGCCTCGGCACCTCCCTCTGCGATTGGATCCTGAACTTCCTAACTCACAGTTACAATCAGTAAGGATAGGCAACAACACCTCCTCCACGATAATCCTCAATACTGGTGCCCCACAAGGCTGTACTTAACACTATAGTTAAGAAAGCCCACCATCGCCTCTACTTTCTCAGAAGACGAAGGAAATTCGGCATGTCAGCTACGACTCTCACCAACGTTTACAGAAGCACCATGGAAAGCATTCTTTCTGGTTGTATCACAGCTTGGTATGGCTCCTGCTCTGCCCAAGACTGCAAGGAATTACAAAAGGTCGTGAATGTAGCCCAATCCAGCCCCCTACTATACTCCTTGTACACCTATGACTGTGCGGCTAAATTCCCCTTCAATTCGATTTTCAAGTTTGCTGACAACACCACCGTAGTGGGTAGGATCTCAAACAATGACGAGACAGAGTACAGGAATGAGGTAGAGAATCTGGTGAACTGGTGTGGCAACAATAATCTCTCCCTCAATGTCAACAAAATGAAGGAGATTATCATCGACTTCAGGAAGCATAAAGGAGAACCTGCCCCTGTTTACATCAATGGGGACGAAGTAGAAATGGTCGACAGCTTCATGTTTTTAGGTGTCCAGATCACCACCAACCTGTCCTGGTCCCCCCAGGCCAACACTATAGATAAGAAAGCCCACCAACACCTCTACTTTCTCAGAAGACTAAGGAAATTTGGCATGTCAGCTAAGATTCTCACCAACATTTACAGAGGCACCATAGAAAGCATTCTTTCTGGTTGTATCACAGCTTGGAATGGCTCCTGCTCTGTCCAAGACCGCAAGGAACTAAAAGGTCGTGAATGTAGCCTAATCCATCACGCAAACCAGCCTCCCATCCATTGACTCTGTCTACACTTCCTGCTGCCTCGGCAAAGCAGGCAGCATAATTAAGGACCCCACGCACCTCGGACAGTCTCTCTTCTGCCTTCTTCCTTCAGGAAAAAGATACAAAAGTCTAGGGTCACGTACCAAACGACTCAAGAACAGCTTCTTCCCTGTTGCTGTCAGACCTTTGAATGGACTTATCTTGCACTAAGTTGATCTTTCTCTACACCCTAGCTGTGACTGTAACACTACATTCTGCACTCTCTTGTTTCCTTCTCTGTGAATGGTATGTTTTGTCTGTGTAGTGCGCAAGAAACAATACTTTTCACTGTATGTTAATACATGTGAAAATAATAAATCAAATCAAATCAAATCAAAAGTCACTCACTACCACTAAGCTAGTCCCAAGTGCCCGCATTTGACCCATATCCCTCCAAACCCATCTTACCATGTAACTGTTTAAATGCTTTTTAAAAGACAAAATTGTACCCGCTTCTACAACTGCCTCTGGCAGCTCATTCCAGGCACTCACCACCCTCTGAGTGAAAACATTGCCCCTCTGGACACTTTTGTATTCCTCCCCTCTCATCTTAAACCTATTTCCTCGAGTTTTACACTTCCCTACCTTTGGGAAAAGATGTTGACTATCTCGCTGATCTATGCCCCTCATTATTTTATGGACCTCTATAAGATCACCTCTAAGCCTCCTACGCTCCAGAGAAAAAAGTCCAAGTCTATCCAGCCTCTCCTTATAACTTAAACCATCAATTCCCGGTAGCATCCTAGTAAATGTTTTCTGCACTCTTTCTAGTTTAATAATATCCTTTCTATAATAGGCTGACCAGAACAGTACACAGTGTTCCAAGTGTGGCCTTGTACAACTTCAACAAGACGTCCCAACTCCTGTATTCAATGTTCTGACCAATGAAGTGGAGATGCCGGCGTTGGACTGGGGTAAATACAGTAAGAAGTCTCACAACACCAGGTTAAAGACTTTAACCTGGTGTTGTGAGACTTCTTACTGACCAATGAAACCAAGCATGCCGAATGTTTTCTTCACCACCCTGTCCACCTGTGACTGCACTTTCAAGGAGCTATGAACCTGTATTCCTAGATCTCTTTGTTCTATAGCTTTCCCCAATGCCCTACCATTAACTGAGTCGGTCCTGCCCTGATTCAATCTACCAAAATGCATCACCTCAGATTTAGCTAAATTAAACTCCATCTGCCGTTCATCAACCCACTGGCCCAATTGATCAAGATCCCGTTGCAATCAGGATAACCTCTGACAACTGATGCTGGATAATTCACTCTTCCAGTAGATATGACTTCCACAATGAGATAGGCATGCAGAGATGAATTAGCATTGTAGGCGCTGGTGCAGAAGTTCAAACATTCCAGTAGAAATAGGTTAAAGGGGGCTGGCATTCTAATCTGCACAGATCTCCTTTGTCTGTGCTGCTACTTGGTAGAAAGATGATGGTAGGCTTATTTTCAGTACAACAAGACAGTATAACTAGTTCTGCCAGTGAGGAGGGCTCATGCCACATGACTCCCATCTCTTCACCTTTGCTTGACAAATGGTGTATATTCCTTTTTCTGGGTTCATGAGATTGCTAATGTTCCAACCATTAAGAATTTCAAAGGAAGATTGCAGGGTCCTTTGTCCTAGCAGACTAGTAGACTCTGGTGGCCAGGTCTGGCTTAAGGAGACACAAAGGACATAGAAAAATACAGCACAGGAACAGGCCGTTTAGCCCTCCAAGCCTGTGCCGCTCATGATGCTCCAACTAAACTAAAAAAAAACCTTCTGCCCATACTCGGTCCAGATTCCTCTATTCCCTCTCTGTTCATGTAGCCATCCAGATGCCTCTTAAATGTTGCTAATGTGCCTGCTTCCACCATATCCTCTGGTAGTGTGCTCCAGGCACCCACTACTCTCTGCATGAAAGATTTTCCTGCACATGTTCATTAAACTTCCCCCTTGAATCTGTGCCCCCTTGTAATTGACACTTCCACCCTTGGAAAAAGCCTCTGACTATCCATCATGTTCCAGCCTCTCATAATTTTGTAGACCTCTATCAGGTCTCCCCTCAGCCTCCGTCTTTCCAGTGAAAACAATCCTAGTTTATTCAACCTCTCCTTATAGCCTACACCTTTGAGACCAGGCAACATCCTGGCGAACCTTCTTTGCACTCTTTCTAAACTTCCATGTTCTTTGTGGTGACCAGAATTGCATGCAATACCCCAAATGCAGTCTAACCAGGTGTTATATAGCTGCAACATGATTTACCAACTCTTGTACTCGATGCCCTGGCTGATGATGCCATATACTTTCTTAATCACCTTGGCCACCTGTGTTGCACCTTTTAGGGAACTGTGGACCTGCACACTTCGATCCCTCTGTATGTTAATTTTCCTAAAGGTTCTGCCATTTACAGTATAATTTGCACGTAACTTTGATCCTCCAAAATGCATCACCTCACATTTGTCCTAAACTCCATCTGCCATTTCTGTGCCCAAGTCTCCAATCTATCTATATCCTGTTGTATCTTCTGACAATCCTTGGCACTATCAGCAACTCCACCAATCTTCGTGTCATCCACAAACTTACTAACCAGACCACCCACATTTTCCTCCACATCATTTATATATACTACAAACAACAGGGGTCCCAGTGCTGATCCCTGCAGAACACAACTAGCTACAGATCTCCATTCTGAAAAACACCCTTCCACCACTACTCTCTGTCTTCTATGTCCAAGCCAGTTCCGTATCCCTCTAGCCAGTCCACCCTGAATCCCATGTGATTTTAGTTTTTGTACCAGTCTGCCATGTGGGACCTTGTCAAATGCCTTACTGAAGTCCACATAAACTATATCCACAGCCCTTCCCTCATCAATTATCTCTGTCACCTCTTCAAAAAACTCAATCAAGTTGGTGAGACATGACCTTCCCCGTGCAAAATCATGCTGCCTGTCACTAACTAGTCCATTTTCTTTCAAATGTGCATATATCCTGTCCCTCAGTATCTTCTCCAAAAGCTTCCCGGCCACTGATGCAGGTTTACCGGCCTACAGTTTCATGGATTATCCTTGCTTCCTTTCTTAAACAAGGGAACAACATTGGCTATTCTCCAGTCCTCTGGAACCTCGCCTGTGGTCAAAGGGGATGTGGAAGAGCTTTGTATAATTCTCTTTAATATGGACTCTACAGCCCTAGAGGTCATTGCGCTTCTTCAGAAATAATAAGGTCACAGTCTCTACGATATTGTGCGGATAGCTGTTCTATTTCGAGTCTCAGCCAGATATAGCTTTGAAGGTCATTGTTTAGTTCATAAAATGTATATGCAATAAAAATATGTGCAGTCTTAGAAACATAGAAACTAGGAGCAGGAGTAGGCCATTTGAGCCTGCTTCGTCATTCAATATGATCATGACTGATCCTTGATCTTAATGCCATATTCCTGCTTTCTGAGACTGAGATGAGGAAACATTTCTTCAAAGGATAATGAACCTGTGGGAGTCTGTTCCACAGAAGGCAATGGAGGCCAAGTTCAAGAAAGAGATAGATCGTTTTTCAGATATTAATGGCAAGGGGAAGGGGACATCTTTGCAGGTCACCTGGTCCCATCAGAGGCCACGTCTACCAACCCCACAAGATCATACTTTCCCCATTACTCTTGGCCATGGCATCTCAAACCTGGCCCTCCATGCCCTCCTCACCCCCTTCACCAAGTCTTGTCATGCTGCACCGAACAAAATCGCTCCAACTTACCTTGACGTCTGTCTCCAGTGATGACAGGAAAATAGAAACATAGAAAATAGGAGCAGGAGCGGCCATTCAGCCCCACAAGACTTCTCCACCATTCATTACGATCATGGCTGATCATCCAACTCAAGGGCGGCACAGTGGCACAGTGGTTAATGCAGCTGCTTCACAGCATCAGACATGGGTTCAATTCCGACCTTGGATGACTGTCAATGTGGAGTTTGCATGTTCTCCCTGCGTCTGCGTGGGTTTCCTCCGGGTGCTCCGGTTTCCCCCCACAGTCCAAAGATGTGTGGGTTAGATTGAATGGCCATGCTAAATTGTCCTTTAGTGTCAGGGTAAATTAGTAGGGTTAACAGCCTAATCCTGCCTTCCTCCCACCACCTATATCCTTTGATGCCTTTAGCCCGAAAGCCCTATCTAAATCCTTCATGAAAACATACAATGTTTTGGCTTCAACTACTTTCTGTGGTAACGAATTCCACAGGCTTCCAATATCTGAGGGGTGGAAATCCCATCTTCAGACTTACACCATTAAATGACAGGGACAGCCACACACCCTTGGGCAGGCTTCTCACTGGGTGTTTAGCAAGGCGGCTGAAACCGCGCCAACTGTTATAATCCAGCCCCATGAGGAAGAAAGGAATCGAGGTTACACTGATAGGATTTGATGGATTATGATTTGATGAGCCTTACCTGGATCATAAGCAGCAGCTGAGACCAGGTAAACTGAATGGCTTGTTTACACGCTGTAAATATGATGTCATTTTAAGTATCTTTGTGTAATTTTGAAAAATTATGATGAGTTCTGAGAGGATGAATGGGAAAAAGGCTATTTGTTCTGCTTGGGACATCACAGTATTTTGGTGGCACGGTGGCACAGTGGTTAGCACTGCTGCCTCACAGCGCCAGGGACCCAGGTTCAATTCCCGGCTTGGATCACTGTTTGTACGGAGTTTGCACGTTCTCCCCGTGTCTGCGTGGGTTTCTTCCGGGTGCTCCGGTTTCCTCCCACAGTCTGAAAGATGTGCTGCTTAGGTGCATTGGCCACGCTAAATTCTCCCTCAGTGTACCCGAACAGGTGCCGGAGTGTGACAACTAGGGGATATTCACAGTAGCTTCATTGCAGTATTGCTTGTGACACTAATAAATAAACTTCAAACTTCAATTAAAAATTGTCAGGAGGGGAGTGGGTAGGTAGGATTGGAAAAAATTCTTCATGTAATGATTGTATTTCCAGTAAGAGTTTTAACAACGCTGCTCCTACGTTCAGAAAGCTCCTTCTGCTCCGAAAGCTAATGGTATTTGCTACCAAATAAACCTGTTGGACTTTAACCTGGTGTTGTTAAAACTCTTACTGTGTTTACCCCAGTCCAACGCCGGCATCTCCACATCATAATTGTATTTCCACAGGGAATGATTCAGACATAAGCAATGAAGGGAAAATATTTTTTGAAGCAAAGGATGAGACAGGGCTATGGGGAAATGTGGCTGGTCTACCTTTGGATTATTATGGAAAGGTGCCAGGACAGAAGATATTCAGACAGCCAAATTAGGGCAGGGGTTAGGCCACTCGGCCCCTCGAACATGCCCTGCTATCCAATAAGATTATGATTGTAACCCCCTGACAACCTTTCACCCCCTTGTTTCTCAAGAATCCATTGACCTCTCCCTTAAAACTAATCACATCTCTGCTCCCACTGCCCCTTGCGGAAGGGATTTCCAATGACTCATGGCACTTTGAGAGAGAAAAAAACTCTCCTCATCTCTCTCCCAAAAGAGCGACCACTTATTCTTAAACAATGGCCCGCAGATGGAATGGCCAAATGGGCAGATAGTGACAGATGGAATTTAACCCTGAAAAGTGTGAGGTGATACACTTTGGAAGGAGTAGTTTGACAAGGAAGTATTCAATGAATGGTAGGACACTAGGAAGTTCTGAGGAACAAAGCGACTTTGGCGAGATTGTCCACAGATCTCTGAATGTGGAAGGGCATGTTAGTAAGATGGTGAAAAAGACAAATGGGACACTTGCCTTTATCAATCGAGGCATAGATTACAAAAGCAGGGAAGTCATGTTGGAGATGTACAGAACTTTGGTGAGGCTACAGCTAGGGTACTGTGTGCAGTTCTCGTCACCACATTATAGTAATGATGTGATTGCATTGGAGGGGGGGGGTACAGAGGAGATTCACCAGGACGTTGCCTGGGATGGAACATTTAAGTTATGAAGAGAGGTTGGGTAGGCTTGGGTTGTTTTTGTTGGAGCAGAGAAGACTAAGAAGTGACCTGACTGAGGTGTACAAGATTATGAGGGACATGGACAGAGTGGATAAGGAGCAGCTGTTCCCCTTAGTTGAAGGGTCAGTCACAAGGGGACGTAGGTTCAAGGTGAGGGGCAGAAAGTTTGGGGGGATGTGAGGAAAAACCTTTTTACCCAGAGAGTGGTGACAGTCTGGAATGTGCTGCCTAGGAAGGTGGTGGAGGCCGGTTGTCTCCTATCCTTTAAAAAGGACCTGGATGAGCACTTGGCATGTCATAACATTCAAGGCTATGGGCCAAGTGCTGGTAAATGGGATTAGGTGGGACGTCAGGTGTTTCTCGTGTGGTGGTGCAGGCTCAATGGCCAAAGGGCCTCTTCTGCACTGTATGATTCTATGATCCTATGATTCTAGTTCTAGATTCCCTGACAAGAGGAAACATCCTCTCCACATCCACCCTGTCAATATGCCTTAGGATCTTCAAAGTTTCAATCAAGTCACATTTTACTCTTCTAAACTCCAGTGGATACTAGCCAAACCTGTCCAACCTTTCCTCAGAAGACAACTCAGCCATAGAAACATAGAAGATTGGAGCAGGAGGAGGCCATTTGGCCCTTCGAGCCTGCTCCGCCATTCATTACTGCCATGGCTGATCGTCCAACTCAGTAGCCTAATCCTGCTTTCTCCCCATAACCTTTGATTCCATTCGCCCCAAGTGCTATATCCAACCGCCTCTTGAATACATTCAATGTTTTGGTATCAACTACTTCCTGTGGTAATGAATTCCATAGGCTCACCACTCTTTGGGTGAAAAAATGTCTCCTCACCTCCATCCTAAATGGTCTACCCCGAATCCTCAGAATGGTATTAGTCATGTAAACCTTCTCTGAATTGATTCCTTCTCTGCTCGGTCAATTGTTAGTTTTAAATCTGAGATTGATTGATCTTTCGTTAACTAAAGATATTAAGGGAAATGGAGAAATTTGTGCGATATGGCACATCAGCCATGACTGCAATGAATGGTAGAATAGGATCAAGGGACTAATTGGCCTACTCCTGTTCCCATGTTCCTATGCAATCCATGCATGGTCATTGAAAATTCATTTCATCAGTGGGAGTCTCATACAAGAAGCAATATGAATTCTCAAACACTTATCACATTAAACAGCCTGTGGCCGAAAATAATGAGCATGCATTCTAAATTCTGTCATTTCTGTATTAATATCGTCACTAGGCTCTGGGGTTTTTTGCTAGAGTAGAACTGGAAACCATATAGATTCACAGAATTGTTACAATGCAGTAAGCCATTCAGCCCATTGTGTCTGCACCAGCTCTCCAAATCAGCATTATGACTTGGTGCCATCCTCCTACCTTTTTCCTCGTAACCCTACACATTGTTTCTATTTGAGTAATCTTCTCATTCCTCCTTGAATGCCTTGATTGAACCTGCCTCCATCACACTTCCAGGCAATCATTCCAGACCCAAACCACTCGCTATGTTCTATGTTCTATGTGAAAAAGATTTTTCTTACATTGCATTTTCTTCTTTTGCAAATCACTTTAAATCTGTACCCTCTCGTTCTCGATCCAATTACGAATGAGAACAGTTTCTCCAAACTACTCTGTCCAGCCCCCTCATGATTTTGAGCATCTCTATCAAATCTCCTTTTAGTCTTCCCCTCTCCAAGATGAACAGTCCCAACTTCTCCAACCTATCCTCACAACTGAGCTTTCTCATCGCTGGAACCACTCTTGTAAACCTCTTCTGCACTCTCTCCAATGTGTTCACATCCTTCCTATAGTGTTGCACCCGGAACTGTACACAGTATTCCAGTTGAGGTCTAACTAGTGTTCTACATAAGTTCAGCATAAACTCCTTGGTTTGTACTCCATGCCCCTATTAATAAAGCCCATGATACTCTATGCTATGGGCCATTAACAGCAGCGGAACTGTACTCCAGCACAATCTGCAACCGCATGGCCCGGTATATCCTCCACTCAACCATTTGGCCTATTAAGTCTGCACTGACAACAATCCCACCCAGGCCCTATCCCCCTCAACCCCACATATTTACCCTGCTAATCTCTCTGACTCTAAGGGGCAATTTAGCACGGCCGATCCACCTAACCCACACATCTTTGGACTGTGGGAGGAAACCGGAGCGCCCGGAGGAAACCCACGCAGACACGGGGAGAATGTACAAACTCCACACAGACAGTGACCCAAGCTGGGAATTGAACCCTGGTCCCTGGCACTGTGAGGCAGCAGTGCTAACCACTGTGCCACCGTGCCACCCTAGGTGGTAGAGGTCATGAATTTGGAAGGTGCTGTTTAAGGAGACTTGGTGAGTTGTTGCAATGCATCTTGTAGATGGTATGCACTGCTGCTACTGTGTGTTGGTGGTGGAGGGAGTGGTTGTTGAAGGTGGTAGAAACGGTGCCAATCAAGCGGTCTGATTTGTCCTGGATGGTGTCGAGCTTCTTGAATGCTGTTGGAGCTGCACTAATCCAGACAAGCAGAGAGTATTCCATCACACCCGTGACTTGTGCCTTGTAGATGGTGGACAAGCTTTGGGAGTTGGGAGGTTGCTCGTTGCAGAATTTCAAGCCTCTGACTTGATCTTGTAGCCGCAGTATTTATATGGTCTGTCCAGTTAAGTTTTTAACCCCAAGGATGTCGGTGATGTTCTGTGGAATGCTTGGAGAAATTCCAGGAACTACTTTTTACCCCAGGGTGTCCAGGAATGTTGCAAAATCATCTCTGATAGTATCACTAGGAAGGCATTGGACCTTCTCTCCCTTGATTCACATCAACAAAAACATGCAGATAAAAATATGTTGACTCCTTTAAAAGGGGAAGTGTTAATAACGTATATATATATTTTTTAAATGGGGAGTTTCTAGTGATGGACTATGGGATCCAGAGTTGTGTGGGTTGAATTTCCAGTCTGGATTATGGGTGCAGGCACACTGTTAAGCTCAGTGCAGAGATTTCACTTAGCTCCTAATGAAGCTGCTACATCAGTGTAGACTGAATCCAGATGCAGGACCTGATACAATCCAGAGTAAAACAGGCTCCCTGGGGCAAGAAACATTTCTCCGTTTCAGTTTTGAATTCCAAGATGGCGCCAGAGCGAGGTGACTTCTTGCAAGCTGTGCCCAGCATACCTTCTAATTCTATCTTTTACTCTTGTTCTATGCTTCTAAAACTTCATTCTAACTCTTTTAAACTCTCTAACAATGCTTTAACTCAGTCTCTTACAGATTTGGATCTTTCTCTGCACCCTAGCTATGACTGTAACACTACATTCTGCACCCTCTCCTTTTCTTCCCTATGTATGGTATGCTTTGTCTGTATAGTGCGCAAGAAACAATACTTTTCACTGTATGTTAATACATGTGACGATAATAAATCAAAATCAAATCATTTCATAGAATCATAGAAACCCTACAGTACAGAAAGAGGCCATTCGGCCCATCAAGTCTGCACCGATCACAATCCCACCCAGGCCCAAACCCCATATCCCTACATATTTTACCCACTAATCCCTCTAACCTATGCATCTCAGGGTAAGGGGCAATTTTAGCATGGCCAATCAACCAAATTTGGAGACAGTTCATGCCTTGCTACCAAAATGAACCTCCACAAGCCTAATATCAATAAAAGCTGAAACCACATCAAACTATTAACCTTCAATTTGAAGTGTAAAACATGCTAAAATACTCTCTTTTTTTCTCCATTGTTTTAAAACCTTCAAGGGTTAAAATTGCCAATATAAACCAACACATGGGAAGAATTCCTCGGAGAGTTTCAAGTCCATTTCTATTCCTGTTTATTGACTCATTAATGTTGTTAAATGATAGCGGGAATTTTTGGCAAAGTGTTCTTTTAATTTGCTATCTGTTGCTGGCATGGGTACGTTCTGAGTTTCTAGTATATCTTATGACCTACCAAATCAAGCTTAGAGAAGCATTAATTGGACAAGGTTAACCAATATCATCATTTTGCCAACTTCCTGATGTATTCCTGCTTATTTCAGCATGTACTTTCTGAAATGGTTGCCCCCTTCACCTCGTCAACAATGTGAATATTGTAAGAGATTAAAGGCAGAAACAGCTTTTGTGAGAACGGTCTTCAGAGTGGCAGATTGCTTTGTGCTGGCCATGTTATGCTGCACAAATGCTTCCACAGAGTATTATTTAATTCTTTGGAGGACAGAGCACCATTATGATTTTGCTTGGGCCGCACAAATGGAAGTTCCGATAGAAAAGTAGTTAATTTTTATAGCCGCTTTATCTCTAAAGGTTTCCTGTGGACTGAATGAGAAATCTAGGTGCAATTAACCGCACAATGTTAACAGAATGAGTAAATTAACAGAATGACTAATACACAGTGAGATTCTGCCCACCACAGAATTCTAAACCAACACAATAAGTAAAGTAATTCTGACAGTTTCTGCCTCGTGAACTTTCCCATGGGAAAGTGAAAATGAAAGGTGAATGAAGTGTCAGTGTAACCCGCAAGTCAGGCCCTGGGCCAAACTGACTCCTGAATGCACTAATACCACACATGCCCCTCCCACTCATTGTGGATGCTATCTTATTTTTGATTCTCCCTAATAATTGTACAATGCCAGCATAATGAGATGCTGAAATATAAAAGTAAGGACTTGGATTTATACAGAACCTGATCACCTTCCTTGGGAATATTTGATTCGATTTGATTTGATTTATCATTGTCACATTTGCTACAGTAAAAAGTATTGTTTCTTGCACGCTATACAGACAAGGCATACCGTTCCTCGGGAAGGAAAGGAGAGGGTACAGAATGTAAAGTTACAGTTCCCTGACGGCAGCAGGGAAGAAGCTGTTCTTGAGTCGGTTGGTACGTGAACTCAGACTTTTGTATTTTTTTCCCGACGGAAGAAGGCGGAAGAGAGTACGTCCGGGATGCGCCAAGGAACTCTGTGGATAATGGAGGAATTTTAATGGACAAAGTTTTATCTTCATTGTGTTCCCACCCAGAAGCCAGTCTGATTGCCAGGTTTGATTATCAATCCGGTGGGGAACATTCATTATACAGTAATTACATTTAATTGTAGACCAGCATTGGGCATTAGCTGGAATTTACCTGTGCTTCTGTGATGCCCGAGAGATTGAGAATCACAACTGACTCAATTTTACCACATACTGAACAGCTTTATTGCCAAAATCTTAAACCAAAAAGCAATGCAGAGTGATTTAAAACACACAGTTAGAGTCAATTAGTCAGACCAGGTTGACTGCAGGCTAATTGGACTCGATCTGACTAGGTCTGATTCACTTCCTGTGGGACTTTCCATGTTGATGTGCTCGATCCAGGTGGCTCTGCTGCCAGGAGGGCTTTTAGTTTGATTTTATGCTTCGGCTGCATGGCAACAGTTCCTGTTGCTCAATTCCTCTCAGCCACACAATTAGCAATCTCTGATTGCTTTTGGGGGTGTGTGGTAGCATGTGCTGAGAATTGTCAGCTCTTTTCCACAGCATGGTGGCACCGTGTTTAGTGCTGCTGCCTCACAGTGCCAGGGGCCTGGGTTTGATTCCCGGTTTGGATTGCTGTCTTTCTGGAGTCTGCACGTTTTCCCCATGTCTGCGTGGGTTTCCTCCCACAGTCCAAAAGACATGTTGGTTAGGTGCACATCTAACCAATGTTACCCGGAATGTGGCGACGAGGGGATTTTCACAGTAACTTCATTGCCGTGTTAATGTAAGCCTACTTGTAACACAAATAAATAAACATTAAACAAATTTAAATAAATCTTGAAGTCTTATTGTTACTTCTTTAACAGGCGGCTTCAGAGTTACTGATACTATTGCCTTGGTGATCTCCACATTGATGTTTAGTTACACCTGAGCCAATAATCTTTTCATCTTCTTTGCTCTATGCTTCTTCACCTACCTATTAATCAATAGGTATACCGCTTATATCAATTGTACCAGGACCAGGACATGAGAATTAATCCTTAACCAGAGATAAATACTGACATTCATACCCCAATTCCAAATTGTAGGCCAGAAGGGAAGGGGGATGTATCAATGAGCAGACCCCGGCAGTCATGTTGAGATGACAGAAAACAAAGTTCCAAAAGTTCAATATATTTTCAAAAAGATATCATTCCTGAAAGTCCATTCAATTGTTTTAAATCTCAAATGTCAATTACTTATAGAAACAAACATTTTTTTTCATACCATTTTAAAGGCAATTACATCCTCAATTGAATCTTTGGAAGTCAGCCAAGCATTCATAAACAAACTTAGGAAAATAGGAGGGGTGATGGGACAGTGTTATTTTCAAACATATCCCATTTTGGCTGCTGCAGGATCTTAAGCCAAGCAAGGAAATAATCAATTCATGGAATAGACATGTAGACTCCTGAAAGGTGGATAAGTTCTGCTTAACTGGTGGATAACCAGGGAAATTGAGGGATTGGTCAAAAAGAAAAGAGAGGCGTACGTTAGGTCCAGGCAGCTAAAAACGGAGGGAGCTCTGGAGGAATACAAAGAAAGTAGGAAAGAACTCAAACGAGGAATTAGAAGGGCAAAAAGGAGTCACGAAATGTCCTTGGCAGACAGGATTAAGGAGAATCCCAAGGCATTTTATTCATATGTTAGGAACAAAAGGGTTGTCAGGGAAAAAAATCGGACCTCTCAGGGACAAAAGTGCGGAATTATGCTTCGAGCCCAAAGAAGTAGGGGAGATCCTAAATGAATACTTTGCGTCGGTATTCACAAAGGAGAGGGATGTGTTGACTGGGAGTGTCTCGGAGGGGAGTGTTGACCCGTTAGAGAAAATCTCCATGACAAGGGAGGAAGTGTTAGGTTTTTTAGGGAATATAAAGACTGACAAATCCCCAGGGCCTGATGGAATCTATCCAAGGCTGCTCAGGGAGACAAGAGATGAAATCGCTGGGCCTCTGACGCAAATCTTTGTCTTGTCACTGGACACAGGTGAGGTCCCAGAGGATTGGAGGATAGCTAATGTGGTCCCGTTATTTAAGAAGGGTAGGAAGGATAACCCGGGAAATTATAGGCCAGTGAGCTTGATGTCCATGGTAGGGACGTTGTGGAGAGGATTCTTAGAGATAGGATGTATGCGCATTTAGAAAGGAATAAACTCATTAACCATAGTCAGCATGGTTTTGTGAGAGGGAGGTCATGCCTCACTAACCTGGTGGAGTTTTTTGAAGAAGTGACTAGAATGGTTGACGAGGGAAGGGCCGTGGATGTCGTCTATATGGACTTTAGTAAAGTGCATGACAAAGTCCCTCATGGTAGGTTGGTGCAAAAGGTTGGATCTCATGGGATAAAGGGGGAGGTGGCTAGATGGGTGGAGAACTGGCTTGGTCACAGAAGACAGAGGGTGGTAGTGGAAGGGTCTTTTTCCGGCTGGATGCCTGTGACTAGTGGTGTTCCGCAGGGCTCTGTATTGGGACCTCTGCTGTTTGTGATTTATATAAACGATCTGGAAGAAGGTGTAACAAGGGTGATCAGTAAGTTTGCGGACGACACGAAAATGGCTGGACTTGCAGATAGTGAGGAACATTGTCAGAGGCTACAGAAGGATATAGATAGGCTGGAAATTTGGGCAAAGAAATGGCAGATGGAGTTCAATCCAGATAAATGCGAAGTGATGCATTTTGGTAGAACTAACGTAGGGAGGAGCTATACGATAAAAGGCAGAACCATAAAGGGTGTAGATACGCAGAGGGACCTGGGTGTGGAAGTCCACAGATCCTTGAAGGTGATGTCACAGGTGGAGAAGGTAGTGAATAAGGCATATGGCATGCTTGCCTTTATAGGACGAGGCATAGAGTATAAAAGTTAGGGTCTGATGTTGCAGTTGCATAGAACGTTGGTTCGGCCGCATTTGGAATACTGCGTCCAGTTCTGGTTGCCACACTACCAGAAGGACGTGGAGGCTTTAGAGAGAGTACAGAGGAGGTTTACCAGGATGTTGCCTGGTATGGAAGGGCTTAGTTATGAGGAGAGGTTGGGTAAACTGGGGTTGTTCTCACTGGAAAGACGGAGGATGAGGGGTGACCTAATAGAGGTGTATAAAATTATGAAAGGCATAGATAGGGTGAACGGTGGGAAGCTTTTTCCCAGGTCGGTGGTGACGTTCATGAGGGGTCATAGGTTCAAGGTGAGGGGGGGGAGGTTTAACACGGATATCAGAAGGACGTATTTTACACAGAGGGTGGTGGGGGCCTGGAATGGGCTGCCGGGCAAGGTGGTGGAGGCGGACACACTGGGAATGTTTAAGACTTATCTAGATAGCCACATGAACGGAGTGGGAATGGAGGGATACAAAAGAATGGTCTAGTTTGGACCAGGGAGCGGAGCAGGCTTGGAGAGCTGAAGGGCCTGTTCCTGTGCTGTATTGTTCTTTGTTCTTTGTTCTATGATCTGAAGCTTTTAAATCCCCAGCTCTTTAGAGTCTACTGCTGTCAGTGAGATTTAAAAACAAACAATCTGCTAGACAGTGTAGCATCTGTTCAAATAGTTTCAATAATTGTTTGTTGACATTTTCCTATGTTTGTTTAGGACTTCCAAAGAGCCTATTAATTGCCTTTAATATGGTTTGAACAAAAGTATCTTTTTTTATAGAGGATTGACCATTTAAGATTTAAAACAATTGAATAGACTTTCAGGAATGATATCCTTTTAAACATATATTGAACTTTTGGAACTTTGTTTTCTCTCATCACAGCATGGCTGCTGTGGTCTGCTCATTGATATTGGGTGAGTGCTAGGTGAGTTGGCATGGAGGTTATAAGGGGCCATCGGAGGGGCGGGGTGAGTGAGGGCATGGATTGGTGTGGAGGCTTTTGTACTGATGGCATTGATTTTTATTGTAAAAGTAGACTCCAGACTTGAAATACTAAGAGGGAGAAATTCATTTTCTCAATAACTGTGGAGTTCCTTCCCTCCCTGATATTTCTAGTACATTTGAGCAAATGTGTATGACTATGGATTAGCGTGAAATGGAAATGCTCTTGTTTCAAGGTTTCTAAAATGTTAGCAGTGACAGTCAGTCTGTACCAAGCAGGGCTGGTTGTCTGAACTGATCATTAGTTATATTAGGGATGGAAAACAAATGGCCTTCTGTCCCTTCTGTCTAATAAGACAACATTGTTTGAGACTTAATCACTGGTCTATTTCTACACATGATAGCTGTGAAACATTGATTAACCATAGAAATACCTTTCCTAAAACCAATGGGGTGGAAAAAGAACAAAGAACAAAGAAAACTACAGCACAGGAACAGGCCCTTCAGCCCCCCAAGCCTGCACCGGCCATGCTACATGTCTGAACTAAACTAAACTAAACAATAAATCCTGAGATATGTCTGTCGGAAAAAAACAAAAGGAAATACTTGCATCTGCCTTTCACCTTTTATGAATACCAGAGTTCCCAAAGCACTTTACAGCCAGTGAAGTATTTTGAAGTGAATTCTCTCTTGTTGTAATGTAGGACATGCAGCTACCAATTCACACAGTGCACACCAACAACAGAAATGTGATTACAACCAGATAATTTGTGATGTTAATGGAGGGGTAAATATTTGTCAAGGCGCTGGAGATAACTCCCCTACCTTTCTTCAAAACAATGCAACAGGATCTTCTACATCCACCTGCGTGCTCAGATGGGATCACCACCCTCTGCGAGAAGTGCCCTTGAGGTTTCTAGATACCAGGATGGCAAGGAGATCAGCAGTTTTGGTGGCGGAAGTCAGGTCCCCACCTCCCTCATTAAATTCATCCCTATGATTCGAACTGCTTCCTGATATCACCCATGAATCTCCTGGCTCTACTGTTAAGGTTGTTTTGAATTCCCTTACCAGATGAAATATTTTCTCTTTGTCTCGCCTTTCAAGCTCTTTATTTATCTGGAACAATCACCCCTGTTACCACAGTACCAAACAGTTATCACCCAACAGTAAAACCATACATTCACCATCCATTGAGCCTGTGTACCTTCCTTTTCCTTTGTTGATTCAGAAACCCATAATTAGGGGGAAAGATTAATTCAGTCCCAAGGAGCCCCAGCTGCCTTCAACAGCAGCTGAGACAATGCAGAGACAAAATGCCAGCTGTTAATTCCTCTACCAGATGTCTGCAGGGATTCACCTATACAAGCGCACATCTGGTAAATCAGTGCAACCTACCAGCCATATTTCAAATGTATTACCTCCATTTAGACACTGATATTTAAATTAAAGTCATTGAGGCAATATATGCTGTCCCCAGCTCAATGTATCATCTTGTCATCTTCACACGATAGAACAAGATGTACATACAGTGACAGACTTCTTGCTGAAGACACCATCCCGAAATGAGCTTCTTCATCATTGCATAAGTAGCTCATGCATTTTCCATGACAATGTTGAAGCAGCAAACATATGCGCTGTGCTGCAAGCTGGAAGTGTTGGCTTCACGATGTTCCAAACCTAAATCCAGGAATTCATTGAATTGTTTTCATAGATTCCCGACAGTGCAGAAGGAGACCATTTGGCCCATCTGCACCAATTCTTTGACAGAGTATCTCACCCAGGGCCTCTTCCCCGCCCTGTCCCCATAACCCCGTACAATCACCGTGGATAATTCACCTAATCCGCACATCTTTGGACTGTGGGAGGAAACCGGAGCACCCCGCAGGAAAACCCACGCAGACATGGGAAGAACTGTGCAAACTCCAACACAGACAATCATCCGAGGTTAGAATCGAACCAGGGGTTCCTGGCACTGGGAGGCAGCAGTGTTAATCACTGTGCCACCCCTAGCAAGCGAAAGCAATGCCGGTGCTTTAAGGAATGTTGTTTATTTTGCCTCCAGTGATACCTCACTGAACCCCATTCTTTCACTTTGAAAGGCTTAAATAATGAAAGGGGGTGGGGGAGAAGGGGGGAGGGGGGTGGTTGGTGAACCAGAGAAAAGATTAACCTGTGGTGTGATAACACCCACAAGGTCAGCAAATAATAGATGATAGGATAGTAAAAAATGGAACACCAACAAAGTAAAGGGGAGAGAAAAGACAGAAGAAAAAGCGCACGAGAAAGGAGAGGAAAGAAAGACAGGATGGGAAAAGAGGATTAGAAAGAATGTAAGTTAGAGAGCAATGGGCAGGGAGAGAGAAAGAAATCAGTAGGTGCCTGTTTGGTAATGATACATCAAGAAGCCATTGAAAGCTTTGCATTTCATTTGAATCTTGCGACAATCTCGTCTTTGACTGATTTGGTTTCACTTGCTTTAACGTTGAAGAATATCCCATTCCCCCATCCTGTTATCCATCATGTCAATAAGCTATTCATAAAGCTTATGAATTATTCAATTACACTGAGACATGCAGGACCAGTGATGATGGAACATTATTCAAGGTACAAATGAACCTAAGCAGCTTCAAATAAAGTATATAACTCAGCTAAACAAATATACACAAATATTAAAAGTTAATATAAAATGGTGTTAGAAAGGTTATTACAGGACTGGTGGTGCTGAGCATCACTCCGATATACCACTCTGTATAAACGGGCCATAATAAAGTGAAATCTCTCTTACTGACATGATTGCTGTGGTATCAGCTTTTTGGCAATGGCCCTCAGAAACATAGAAACATAGAAAAACTACAGCACAAAAATCTTTATTTAAAGATGTGGAGATGCCGGCGTTGGACTGGGGTAAACACAGTAAGAAGTCTCACAACACCAGGTTAAAGTCCAACAGGTTTATTTGGTAGCAAAAGCCACTAGCTTTCGGAGTGCTGCTCCTTCGTCAGGTGAGCGGGAGTTCTGTTCACAAACAGGGCATATAAAGACACAAACTCAATTTACAGAGTAATGGTTGGAATGCGAGTCTTTACAGGTAATCAAGTCTTAAAGGTACATCTCACTAACTGTCCTGTCTGGAGACAATACACATCTCTTTAACCTGTGCTTAACGCTCTCTCCACTCACATTGTCTGTACTTTTAAGACTTGATTACCTGTAAAGACTCACATTCCAACCATTATTTTGTAAATTGAGTTTGTGTCTTTATATGCCCTGTTTGTGAACAGAACTCCCACTTACCTGACGAAGGAGCAGCGCTCCGAAAGCTAGTGGCATTTGCTACCAAATAAACCCGTTGGACTTTAACCTGGTGTTGTGAGACTTCTTACTACTTTTATTTAAAAGCAGGACGAGTGTTGCACACTTATTTTGCCACTGGGGGATATTTGACAGCATTGAATGTGGATTAATTCCACAAATTAGGGGCATGGCATCACTTTTATATGACTCCGGCACCGACCAGCTTGTGTCCATCCCACAAAGCAACTTTTACACACTGCGTTTGGACTTCAAGAATTTCCTATTTAAACCATCAACATTGTGGAAGCACTCAGTGTCTTGTTTGCATCATTGTGGAGATTGGAAACAATTGTGACAAAAGGCACAATTTTGTTTTGCTTTGGTTAAATGCTTGAAGTAGCTTTTAGATAAGCACATGAATATGCAAGGAATAGAGGGAGATGGAGCGGGGGCAGACAGAAAGGATTAGTTTAATTTGGCGTCATGTTCGGCACAACATCGTGGGCCAAAAGGCCTGCTCCTGTACTATACTTTTCTATTTTCTGTGTTCTTTGTAGAGGGCTACAGGAAGAGAGTGCAGAACATATGCTTAATTTGCCCTTATTCTGATAAAGGGTCATCACCGTTAGAATGGGCAGAATGGCCTCCTTCTAAACCATATAGATCTGTAGAGGCGGCATGGTGGCACAGTGGTTAGCACTGCTGTCTCACAGCGCCAGGGACTCTGGTTCAATTCCCGGCTTGGATCACTATCTGTGTGGAGTTTGCACATTCTTCCTGTGTCTGCGTGGGTTTCCTCCGGGTGCTCCAGTTTCCTCCCACAATCTGAAAGACGTGCTGGTTAGGTGCATTGGCCATGATAAATTCTCCCTCAGTGTATCTGAACGGGTGCCGGAGTGTGGCAATTAAGAGATTTTCACAGTAACTTCATTGCAGTGTTAAGGTAAACCTACTTGTGATTAATAATTAAACTTTACTTTTTTTAAATTGAGCCATTCATCGTAAAAAGTTTAATATCAAAACTAATTCAAGTTGAAAACTTGGTTGCTGTAGTATAAGGCTCTGGCACATAAAAGGTTATGATGTGGAGATGCCGGCGTCGGACTGGGGTAAACACAGTAAGAGTTTTAACAACACCAGGTTAAAGTCCAACAGGTTTATTTGGTAGCAAATGCCATTAGCTTTCGGAGCGCTGCTCCTTCATCAGATGGAGTGGAAATCTGCCTGCATGGAAACTTTCTCCAACATCTGCTATACAGTAAAGTTTTCCACACAGATTTCCACTCTATCTGACGAAGGAGCAGCGCTTCGAAAGCTAATGGCATTTGCTACCAAATAAACCTGTTGGACTTTAACCTGGTGTTGTTAAAACTCTTACATAAAAGGTTAACATGGGACTGAATTACAGCACCACCCACATAGTGACATACAAGGATAGATGCCCCACACCTAGGGATCAGTCTAGTGTTGGACAGAGCCATATGCACAAGCAAGCACGGACATTGCTCTAGAGATGTACATGGTTCTTGTGGTTAATAAATACGTACAGTCAACCTACTTGAGACAATGAAGACTTCATTAAGATCTACTAAATGGTTTCCAACAGTCCCAATTTAACTTGATACAAATGCTTAGAGTTTCATCAGTTGCCTACAAAGTTTGACAGAGAGGCTGAGCAATTTTAGGGCACATACAGACTGAGTGGATTTGTTTTTAAAGGTACATGTATTCACAACCTTTACTTTTGAATGTGGTCAGCAGTTATTCAAATCTGTCAGATCCTGGGAACTGTTTCTGGGGTACAATTAAGGAGCTGTCACCGTTTGAATTTTTAAGTCTGTTCAGGACAAGAAGTAGGAGCTGGAGAAGGCCAGATGTCCCTCGGGCCTGTTCCGCCATTCAATACAATCGTGGCTGATTTACAAACCCAGCTCCAATTTCCAGGCCTATCCCCAGATACCTCTGATTCTGACAAATCTATCAATCTCTGTCTCGAACATATACAACATCCACAGCCTTCAACGTTAAAAATTCCTCTGAGTGAAGAAATTTCTCCTCATCTTAATCCAAAATTGCCGATGCTTCATCCTAAGAGACTACCTTTATTTCTGGCCTCTCCAAACGGGGAAAAGGCCTCTCAGGATCTACCCTGGAACTAGAACTGGAAGAATAGAGTCCACGCAGAATCATTCTTTCGGTGGTGAAAGAAAGCAGACAACACAGAGTTTGTGAATGCAAGTTGCTTACAAGAGAGTAACTTTCCTTTTGGACTGTGACCTTTTAATGTTTTCCTTCTGAGGAGCCAGCTAGAAGGAATGCTACTGCAAATATAAATATATATGAATTGTATTTGTGTTCATTTACTGCTTCATCTATTATTCAAGAAATGCATTCAACATTTACAACCGAGAATGAAGCCTTGCAATACTTTACTGTATAGCTGATGTTGGAGAAAGTTTCCATGCAGGCAGAAGAGAAGGTGAACTAACTCATGGGAGGAGTGTCCTGCTCATTATCCTGGGCATGATAGATAAATATTGGGCAGTTTGGATCCCTTCGCAAAAGCTGAATTGAAAAAGGTCTATAAGCAAGTCAATGGAGTGACCCATGTTTGTTGTACTTCACTGGGGGATGGGGAAAAAAGGATGAAGTTAGCCTGTATCTGGAGAAGTGCCAAGGTGAGTGAACTTTCAGGTGTATACATACTTCACCCATTGAAGGCCTCCTGTTGTAATGGGAACACTTCTCGCTTTTGGAAGACAGCATGCCAAGATAAACTATCTATTTCTAAAGAACAGAATTGCACTGAGGCAGAATTGAATAAACATAGCAGTTTGAAGTTCTCCCTCCTCACAGAGAGTTCTGCCAACCAAAACCATAATGCTAGCTCATGTGCAAGGTACTTGTGTGCATAGCTGATGGGATGCTCAGCTAGCTGTTAACATCTTCCTCACTTTATTCACAGGCATAGTGGTTCGCACTGCGGCCTCACAATGCCAGGGACCTGGGTTTGATTCCCGGCTTGGGTCACTGCCTGTGCAGAGTCTGCACATTCTCCTCGTGTCTGCATGGGTTTCCTCCGGGTGCTCCACAGTCCAAAAGATGCGCTGGTAGGTGCATTGGCCCTGCTAAATTCCCCCTCAGTGTACCCGAACAGGCACCGGAGTGTGGGGACTAGGGGATTTTCACAGTAACTTCATTGCAGTGTTCATGTAAGTCGACTTGTGACTAATAAATAAATAAATTTTAACTCTAGATCAAGGGTACAGACAACCACAGGGAGAGGAATAGAACAGGTATGGAACCAATTATATAAACACTCAATGAATTTGAAGAGATGACTTTTGTCATAAGAATATACTTGTCAGAGAAGGTATGGAAGATCTAACAAAGGACAGGTTTGGTGCTATTACTCAACAAGTACTCTTCATTTAATATAATTCTTCCCACACTTGCTTTGTTACTCCACCTTGCCTTTAGAAGTATACTTGTTCAGGGGATATACAATGCACAAAGGAGCTTGCAATTTTGCCTTTCCTTGAAAGCATTGTTTTGAAGATGCTTTCACTTGCTGTAAGTTCTTCACAAGATAAGGCAGGCTTAAAGCATCACCATTGACCTGACCACTGAACGTTTTCCTTTATCTTCAAGAATTTAGGGAGCAAGTCTAGGGAAAGCGCACTGGGGCAAATCACAAGTCGCACGTAAAGATGGACAAGTGGTGTATCAGAAATGGAAGAAGAGAGAGATCTGGTCAGCCTACAAGCACATCAACAGCATGCAAAGGATTGGATTCTTCTTAGCCCGTAGGAATTACAAGCACAGAGTATCTGGGTAACAATATGAAATAAGTATGTAAGACATCAAACAATAGAGTAATGTTACAATTATGAGATTTATCAGCTTATTTTGTTTTGGTACTGGAGCTTTATGTTTTCGGGAGGTAAAGGGAGTTGTTCTGGAGTCTGGCTGACAGGTAACCTGGGTGATAGGGTGGTGGGGGGGTTGATTCTTTGAGGTCAAAGGCAGGATTATATTGTTTCACTGGGAAGAATTGGAAGATATTTATGCTTTGAGGCAATGGTAGGATTCTTCGGTCTTGTGCGTGGCGGGTTGTGTTGCGAACAAGAATAGAAAAGTTGGCATTCTAGCCAAAACTCCATTCACTCTCAGCGGCATTGGAAAATTCCAGCAGCAAACGAGGATGGGAGATTTCAGCCAATGCTCGGCTCTGAGTTTGCCGTGAGCGGACTCTGAGGGCGGGATGTTCCGGCCGCGCTCACCCCAAGACCAGAAAGTCCCGCTCGAGGTCAATGGATCTTTGCATGGTCCTGTCCCGCCCGCTTCGATTCCCATGGTGGGCGGGATGGGAAAATTCCACTCTGAGTCTCCACAAAAGTGTTGAGGTATTGAGTCCCAAACAACTGTGCTGTAAACTGTCCGTTAACATTTAAAATGAAAATCAAACCAAATCAAGGATTTGGGATCAAGGATAGCTAATGACCATTTCTACCTAAGTACATGGCCAAAGTGTTTCATGGGGAAGAGGGTGGAGGAAGCCATAACAAATCCATGCTTCTCGGAGAGACAAGAGTGGTAATGGTGCGTGGCCGGTAAAAGTGCCTGCTTTTCTTTGCAAGCTACCTGATGCAAGAGGGAAACAGTCTCCGGATGAAGAGATGCATCCTTCAGCCATCGAAGGATTGGGGAGATCCATCCTGCAATGGTCAGGGGGAAGTGAGGTCATCAGAACAAAATTTGCTGCTGGTTCTTTTTCAGAAACTGAGGTAAATGTCTGGAAATGTCTGAAGTTACTACTTGGTAAAATGGAGGTCGGGAAGCCCAGTGGAAGTTTTGGAGAAACTGCGAACATTGTGCTAAAAAAGACAATAATTCCATGGGGAGTGCAATAGGTGATGGGCCGGATTCTCCGTGATGCGCGATTAATTCACTCGAGATGCTCGATTGTACTCGGGAAATAAAGGCTTTTATTAGCAACAAGAATAGAGCATACTGCTTAACAATACAATCCTAGACTAAAGGGTCACTAGGAAGTGCAGTGACCTTTATACCCCTATAGGAAGGCGGAGCCAACCGGAGTGTACCACAGAACAATACCAAAAGGTAGAACACCCCAACCCTAACCCCAACAGCAAGAAGAGTAACATATATACAAGTACCCATAGTGATAACCATCTATGGTTCAGTACCCATAGTGGTAACCATCTATGGTTCACCACACTCCGATCTCACCGGCAGCTGGGATTCTCCAGTCCCGCTGCAGTGAACGGAGATTTGGCTGAGCGCCAAATTCCCCGTTCTCGCTGATAGCGGCAGCGAGGTGTGAACAGCCAGAGAATTCCGGCCAATAAGTATACAAGGAGACTGTCACTTTCAGTAGACTAAAGTACAAGTTGCCGCTAAAGGAAATACTGTTTAGTCAATTGTGTTTTCTTAGTCATTTGTTACAATAAACGTTTTAAGAATGTGAAATAGTTCGGTTATCCTTTCAACTGGTAACTGGAAATTTGATTCTCTTTTTGAAAATTATTAGCCTCCATGAAGATTGTAACAGTATAAAAATACTCAGGGCTAATAAACGAAACATGATTAGCAATTGAAGGAGCAGAAAAAAGAAACACTCCAAAGCTGGTTAGGCCCGTGCAGTGATCATGTATCTGCTTTTAAAGGGTTCAAAGCATCTGGGGGACAGAGGTCAGTCCAAAGTGTGGCAATGGCATGTTATTTAGTTGAATATAGCTGTAAATGAGTTTTGTACATTCTTCTACACAGGCCTCATTACACTCTCCAAACAACAATGCACTCTAACATCAGGTTTAGAAAGTTGCTTGCTCAATTTCCTCCCTTGCATCTAATTATCATAGAATCATAGAATCCCTGCAATTCAGAGGGAGGCCATACAGCCCATCAAGCCTGCACTGACAACAATCCTACCCAGCCCCGATTCCCGTAACCCCACCTATTTACCCATGTATTATTGTGAGGGGTAAGTAAATCCCTGAGTTTTGCAACTGATTACCCCAGTGGGTGTACACAGCTAAGAACATTCTCGATGCTGAGTAAAAGAAGGGAGGCTAGAAGCCTCTGCAGCAAAGGCCTGCAGGAACAACCATCGCTGAAGGAAGCCTTGGGTCCAGGACTCAGAGAAGAAGGCGGCCCATCCAAGGGAGACTGATCATCTCACCTTGCAACAGGTAGTATTTGAGTCCAAGCTGTGAATCTTGTGATTCATTGTTAGAAGTAATCAGTACTCTAACATGTGGAATAAAGATCAGTTCAGTATTTATCTAAAGTTTAAAGTTTATCTGTTAGTGTCACAAGTTGGCTTACATTAAAACTGAAGCAATGAAGTTATTGTGAAAATCCTCCAGTCGACACACTCGGTGCCTGTTCGTGTACACTGAGGGAGAATTTAGCATGGTCTATGCACCTAACCAGCACGCCTTTCGGACTTGGAGGAAACTGGAGTACCTGGAGGAAACACACACAGACTCGGGGAAAACAGACAGTGAGCCAAGCTGAGAATTGAACCTGGTTCCCGGCGCTGTGAAGCAGCAGCGCTAATCACTATGCCACTGTGTTGCCCCAACTGTTTTAAATAGCAATAAAAAATAAGTTTTTTAAAGTTTTACTTATTCGTGTCACAAGTAGGCTTACATTAACATTGCAATCAAGTTACTATGAAGATCCCCTAATTGCCACACTCCGGTGCATGTTCGGGTACACTGAGGAAGAATTTAGCATGGTCAATGCACCTAACCAGCACATCTTTCAGACTGTGGGAGGAAACTGGAGCACCCGGAAGAAACCCACGCAGACACGGGGAGAATGTGCAGACTCCACACAGACAGTAACCCAAGCCAGTAATCGAACCCAGATCCCTGGCACTGTAAGGCAGCAGTGCTAACCACTGGACCACCGTGCCGTCCATGTACAAAATATCTCGTGTAAGTGTTTTTTTGTCTGCCATGTCAGTTGATAATCTCGTCAGAAATTCAACAGCACAGATGTAATATAAGTACAACCCATAATTTCATGATTTGTATCTTCCTTCCTCTCTGAATATTAATTATCAACCACAATCTCCAGTGGATTAAAATTCCTCAGTGTGCTATTCTGTAAACTTCAAGCTAATATATTTTCATACAATTCCTTTCCTTGTACTTCAACAGGTGTGTTAACCCATTCACTGGATTAATTTAGGAGCACTCGACTGTGCGTGTTGAAAATGTGAAGTCAAATCAGAAAAATCCTGGAAATTCTACACAAGTCTCCAGCACCTACGGGGAAAAACACAGGCACACATGTGTTAAAATTTATCAGCCAATAGATGTAACTGGATCGGTTGAGTATTTCCAGCACTTAGAGTCATACAGTCATAGAGGTTTACAGCATGGAAACAGGCCCTTCGGCCCAACTTGTCCATGCCGCCCTTTTTTTAAAAGCTCCTAAACTAATCCCAATTGTCCGCATTTGGCCCATATCCCTCTACACCCATCTTACCCATGTAACTGTCTAAATGCTTTTTAAAAGACAAAATTGTACCCGCCTCTACTACTACTTCTGGCAGCTTCCAGATACTCACCACCCTCTGTGTGAAAAAATTGCCCATCTTTGTATCTCTTTTGTATCTCTCCCCTCTCACCTTAAACCTATGCCCTCTAGTTTTAGACTCCTCTACCTTTGGGAAAAGATATTGACTATCAGGCTGATCTTTGCCCCTCATTATTTTATAGACCTCTATAAGATCACTCCTCAGCCTTCTACGCTCCAGAGAAAAAAGTCCCAATCTATCCAGCCTCTCCTTATAACTCAAACTATCAAGTCCCGGCAGCATCTCAGTAAATCTTTTCTGCACTCTTTCTAGTTTAATAATATCCTTTCTATAATAGGGTGACCAGAACTGTACACAGTATTCCAAGTGTGGCCTTACCAATGTCTTGTATAACTTCAACAAGACATCCCAACTCCTGTATTCAATGTTCTGACCAATGAAACCGAGCATGCTGAATGCCTTCTTCACCACTCTGTCCATCTGTGACTCCACTTTCAAGGAGCTATGAACCTGTACCCCCGGATCTCTTTGTTCTATAACTCTCCCCAACACCCTACCATTGACTGAGTAAGTCCTGCCCTGGTTCAATCTACCAAAATGCATCACCTCGCATTGATCTAAACTAAACTCTATCTGCCATTTGCCAGCCCACAGGTCCAATTGATCAAGATCCCATTGTAATCGGAGATAACTCTCTTCACTGTCCACTATGCCACCAATCTTGATGTCATCTGCAAACTTACTAACTTGTGCTCTTACATCACTGGATTAACTAAATTTGATTTGATTTGATTTCTTATAGTCACATAAGACCATAAGACAGAGGAGCAGAATTAGGCCACTCGGCCCATCGAGTCTCATCCCCATTCTCCTGCCTTTTCCCCATAACCCCTGATTCCCTGTGTTTCTGATTTCCTAAGCATTTCACCATTTAGAAAATAATCTATGCCTTCATTCCTCCTTCCAAAGTGCATAACCTCACACTCTTCCACATTGTATTCCATCTGCCACTTCTTTGCCCACTCTCCTAACCTGCCCAAATCCTTCTGCAGCCCCGCTGCTTCCTCAATACTACCTGTTCCTCTACATATCTTTGTATCATTTGCAAACTTAGCAACAGTGCCTTCAGTTCCTTCTTCCAAATCGTTAATGTATATTGTGAAAGGTTGTGGCCCCAGCACTGACCCCTAAGGCACTAGTCACCGGCTGCCATCCTGAAAAAGACCCCTTTGTCTCCACTCTCTGCCTTCTGCCAGTCAGCCAATCCTCTATCCACGCCAGGATCTTACCATTAACACCATGGGCACTTAACTTATTTAACAGTCTCCTATGCGAAATCCTTGTCAAAGGCCTTCTGGAAATCTAAATAAATCACGTCCACTGGTTCTCCTTTATCTAACTTCCTTGTTACCTCCTCAAAGAACTCTAACAGATTTGTCAGACATGACCTCCCCTTGACGAAACCATGCTGAGTCCTACTTTATCATGCACTTCCAAGTACACCGCGATCTCATCTTTAATAATGGACTCTAAAATCTTGCCAATGACTGAAGTCAGGCTAACCGGCCTATAATTTCTCATCTGCTGCCCCCCTCCCTCCCTTCTTAAACAGCGGCATTACATTAGCTACTTTCCAGTCCTCTGGGACCCTCCCTGCCTCCATGTCTTAGTCTACAGTGAAAAGTATTGTTTCTTGCGTGCTATACAGGCAAAGGATACCATACATAGAGAAGGAAAGAAGAGGGTGCAGAATGTAGTGTTACAGTCAAAGCTAGGATGTAGAGAAAGATCAGCTTAATGTAAGGTAGGTCTTAATATAAGGTAGCAGCAGGGCAGCAGTCGGTTGGTATATGATCTCAGACTTTTGTATCTTTTTCCTGATGAAAGAAGGTGAAAGAGAGAATGTCCGGAGTGCGTGGGGTCCTTGATTATGCTGGCTGCTTTTCTGAGGCAGCGGAAAGTGTAGGTGGAGTCAATGGACGGGAGGCTAGTTTGCGCGATGGACTGGGCTACATTCACAAAGCTTTGTAGCTTCTTGCGGTTTTGGTCAGAGCAGGATCCATACCAAGCTGTGATACATCTGGAAAGGATTCTTTCTATGGGGCATCTGTAAAAATTGGTGAGAGTCATGATGAACATGCCAAATTTCTTTAGCCTCCTGACAGGGTTAGAGGTTATGCTGGGAACAGCTCGCAAAAAGTTGCCATGCTCCAGCGCCATCTTGGTGAGTCACAGGAATTTTACAACATATTGCAGATAACATGCTGAGGAATCGCATCAGGTCTTTCTGCGCATCCCTGAATTTGTGGTTTTGAAAATATTAACCATGGCTTTCCCATTTATTATTTCCAGACATGAAAGAGTGAACTTTACCAATGCCCCTGACAAGGAACATTGCTTGGTCTGAACGTACATCAGAAACTCGCAGGTGTATCTATGGAAAATGTGCCAAGGTGTCCAGATATGTGACTGTGGTGTCCAAGGCTCCATGCTAGCATTGTGCCTTTGAAAATAGACCTTTTTTTTAACGAACTGTTACTTGCTTTACCTCTGCTTCTGCCTATACTACAGATCCAGCCTGCCCAATGTGTATAGGGAGGACATCTGTGATTTATTTAAAACAACAGCCATCTCCTGATCCTTCACAATATTCCTAATCTTACAGGGCCTACTTAGTCTCTTAATATCTGTTTCTTGCAAAGACAATATACTTTCTTTTGCCAAGTTAATTGTATAATAATTGTCTAATTGCATGCAGGTGATGGGTATTAACTGTGGATTCAATTGTGCCTCTTCAAATAGACACTGACTGAAACTGTGTTAGTTGGGTTTTGCTTCTGCTCTGAGCAAGACTGCAAGAAACTACAAAGGGTCATGAACATAGCCCAGTCCATCACTCAAACCAGCCTCCCATCCATTGACTCCGTCTACACTTCCCACTGCCTCGGCAAAGCAGCCAGCATAATCAAGACCCCACGCATCCCTGACATACTCTCTTCCACTTTCTTCTGCCGGGAAAAAGGTACAAGAGTCTGAGAACACGTACCAACTGACTCAAGAACAGCTTCTTCCCTGTTGCCATCAGACTTTTGGATGGACCTACCTTATATTAAGCTGATCTTTCTCGAGACCCTAGCTACGACTGTAGTACTATAGTCTGTGCTCTTTCCTTTCCTGTTCCCCTATGTACTCTACTAATTGTTTATTTTGTCTGTATAGTGTGCAAGAAACAATACTTTTCACTGTATACCAATAGATGTGACAATAATAAATCAAATCAAATCACATTGTATGGTGTATCTCTTGTAAATAAATACTTATAAGGGTATAAAGATTGCTTAAGTTCTATCCTTCACCGACTAGCTTTCTGGAAGATAACAGCTGCTACCTACCACTTAGCTGTGCACTAAGGTCTAACCTTACCTTTTGCTGCTTTTTAATGAGTATAGTCATCTGGGTTTTGCCTTTCAATAAAATCTCAGAAACATTTCCATTCAATCTTCATATTCAGCTAGTGATATACTTCTTATAATCTTCTCCTGGAATTCTAATTGGGTCATGATCATTTGAGCCCAACCATCCAAGATCAGCCACAAGAGGTACAGTCGGGCTGATCCTACAGTGAGCCCAGAAAGAGACACTCCGGTCAGCTTATTAGAATATTGTTGCTAGAAACAAAGGAATTAGTCCCATCAATACTGCACTTGGAAGGCCCTGAAACATGCACAGTGAGCAGAGGACACACTTCCGATCATAGAGCCACAACAAGGATGCTCTTCATAAGCTGTAAGAGCAAGCAAAAACATGTCGAGATGCTTCCGACAGGAGCAATCAACAAAGTACTCAAAATGTAACAATGGTTCTTCTTCATTTCAGGCCCAGGTGATGGGGAGGAGATCAGATGGGGAGGAGAGGAGAGGAGAGGGGAGAGTAGGAGATGAGCTGAAGGAGAGGGAGGAGAGGAGGAGGAGGAGATTAAATGGATGAGCGAGAGGAGAGGGGACAGGAGGAGATGAGATGGAGGAGAGGAGGGGGAGAAGAGGGGAGCAGAAAAGAGGGAAGGAGAGGGGAGGAACTGAGATGGATGAGAGGGAGGAGAGGAAGGGGAGGAGATGAGATGGGGAAGGGGGGGATAGGAGATGAGAGGGGGGGATAGGAGATGAGAGGGGAGGAGATGAGATGGAGGAGAGGGGACAGGAAGGGATGAGATGGGGGGGAGGAGAGATGGATGAGAGGGAGGAGAGGAGGGGGAGGAGAGGGGAGGAGAGGGGAGGAACTGAGATGGATGAGAGGGAGGAGAGGAAGGGGAGGAGATGAGATGGGGAAGGGGGGATAGGAGATGAGAGGGGAGGAGATGAGATGGAGGAGAGGGGACGGGAGGGGATGAGATGGGGGGGAGGAGAGATGGATGAGAAGGAGGAGAAGAGGGGAGGAGAGGAGAGGAGAGGGGAGGAGAGGGGAGGGGAGGAGAGGGGAGGTGGTGTAGATTGCAATAGTGGAGTGGAAGGTACATGCTCTGACAATAGAACCACAACAACTACCACTTATACAGAACATTTAACACAGTAAAACTTCCCAAGATGCTTCACAGATCAAACAAAATCTGACAATTAGGAGAAGTGACCAAAAACCTGGTGGAAGAGGTAGAGTTTCGAGAGGGTTGGAATTCCATAACTCCAGACCAAGGCAACTGAAGGCACTGCCTCTAATAGTGGAGTAAACTAAGCTAGGGGTGCGCAAGAGGCTGGAATTTGGGGAGTGCAGGTTTCTCGCAGGGTTATGAGGCTGGAGTAAGTTACAGAGGTAGGAGGGGCAATTTAAGTCGCGGAGTGATGTGAAAACAAAGATGGCCTCCTCCTGCACTGTAGGGATTCTATGATTCTATATAAATGTTGAAACAGAAGCACCGCCAGATTTGGGGATGTAACGCTAGTTGGTGAACACAGCAGTGGTGGGTGAAAGGGATTTGCTGTGAATTAGGACGTTGTGCGCAGAGATTTGGGTGAATTTAAGTTTATGCATGATGCACTTTGGTGGCCAGTTTGGAGAGTGCCTGAATGGTCAAGTCAACAGGCAGTAGAGTTTCGGCCGCAGGTGAGCTGACGGAGGTGCAGAGATGGGTGATGATACTCGAACCAGACAAAAGGAAGTGCTACAGGAAGTGAATCACAGTTCAAAAGGAAGATAGAGAATCCAGTGAGCCAGAAATTAGTGAGGATTCAGAGGCAGAATGCCTGACCTGGGTGCAGATATAAAGCAATACAAAACACGGGACACGGCGGACAGAGTACCCTTCATTGTCAGTACTTCTCCAGTATTTCCCTGGAGCAGAGAAGCTACAACATCTCCTCTGGAGCCTTCAACATGTCATTGATGAAGACGAACATCTCGCCAAGGCCAACCCCACACCCCCACTTCTTGCCTTCAAACAACTGCACAACCTCAAACTGACCATTGTCCGCAGCAAACTACCCAGCCTTCGGGAGAACAGTGACCACGACACCACATAACCCTGCCACAGCAACCTCTGCAAGACGTGCCGGATCATCGACACGGATGCCATCATCTCACGTGAGAACACCATCTACCAGGTACACGGCACATACTCTTGCAACTTGGCCAACATTGTCTACCTGATACGCTGCAGGAAAGGATGTCCCGAGGCATGGTACATTGGAGAGACCATGCAGACGCTACGACAACGGATGAATGAACACTGCTCGATAATCACCAGGCAAGAGTGTTCTCTTCCTGTTGGGGAACACTTCAGCGGTCACGGACATTCGGCCTCTGATCTTCGGGTAAGCGTTCTCCAAGGCGGCCTTCACGACACACGACAACGCAGAGTCTCTGAGCAGAGACTGATGGCCAAGTTCCACACACATGAGGACGGCCTCAACCGGGATCTTGGGTTCATGTCACACTATCTGTAACCCCCACAACTTGCCTGGGCTTGCAAAATCTCACTAACTGTCTTGTCTGGAGACAATACACATCTCTTTAACCTGTGCTTAACGCTTTCTTCACTCACATTGTCTGTACCTTTAAGACTTGATTACCTGTAAAGACTCGCATTCCAACCATTATTCTGTAAATTGAGTTTGTGTCTTTATATGCCCTGTTTCTGAACAGAACTCCCACTTACCTGACGAAGGAGCAGCGCTCCGAAAGCTAGTGGCTTTTGCTACCAAATAAACCTGTTGGACTTTAACCTGGTGTTGTGAGACTTCTTACTATATGTGACTCCAGAGCCACAGCAATGTGGTTGACTCTCAATTGCCCTCCAGGGGCAACTATGGGATGGGCAATAAATACAGGCCAGCCAGCAATGCCCGTGTCCCATGAATGCATAAAAAAAAATCTGAGGAGACAGCGTCATATCACGCTCCATTAACTCACCATTATATAGCAGGCTAACATGAAACCATGATGACATTGCAGTCGAAAAGGATGACAAACACTCAGGGGATGGCTAAGCTTATCAGAGGGATTGATGCGCGATTAGATCACTCGGGAGGCTGGATCGTACCCGGGAAATAAAGGCTTTTATTACTAACAAGAATGGAGCACACTATATACAATACAATCCCAGACTAAAGGGTCACCAGGCAGTGCAGTGACCTTTATACTCCTCCAGGTAGACGGAGCCAACTGGAGTGTACCACAGAACAATATCAACAGGTAGAACACCCCCAACCCTAACCCCAACAGTGACAACAGTAACATATCTACAAGTACCCATAGTGCTGAACAACTATGGTTCAGCACTCATAGTGGTAACCAACTATGGTTCACCACATTCACCCCTCCTTTAGAACAAAGGCTGGCGGGGCAAAAAAACCCAGAACAACTGTCCATATATTCACAAGTTCAGTCGTATTGGAGGACCGCACCGTCTCTGCGACCTCCTCAACACTGGCGGTAATGCCGGTTCTGGTGACCGTGGTGACCTTCTCTCCAAGGCGGTGTCCAGTGACTCCTCCAGTTCCTCACGGACAGGTGGACCACGAGGTGGCGACAATCTACTGGACTCGAGCACGCCTCGAGGTGGTGACAATCTCCTGGACTCAGGCAAGCTGTACACAGGAGTAAGAGGATTAAGTGGTGGTCCCTATACTGCCCGCGCCATGTCAGGAGGGGAGATAAAGGTCAAGGGGTCCCTAACTAGGGGTGTGGGAGCGACTGGGGTTTCCAAGTCCCCTGCAGGCGCCAGATTTCTAATAGAGACCGTGTCCTCTCGCCCGTCAGGATATGCCACATAGGCATATTGAGGGTTGGCGTGGAGGAGATGGACCTGTTCAACCAAAGGGTCGGACTTGCAGGTCCTAACATGCCGCCGCAGGAGGACAGGTCCTGAGTACATCAACCAAGACAGCAATGAGGTCCCAGAGGAAGACTTCCTAGGGAAGGAAAACATCCTCTCATGTGGAGTAGCGTTGGTTGCCGTACACAGGAGGGACCGGATGGAATGGAGCGCATCAGAAAGTACCTCCTGCCAACGGGAGACTGGAAAACCCTTAGACCTCAACGCCAGTAAGACAGCCTTCCAGACTGTAGCATTTTCTCTTTCAACCTGCCCGTTACCCCTGGGGTTGTAACTCGTAGTTCTACTTGAGGCAATCCCTTTTGAGAGCAGGTATTGCCTCAAGTCGTCACTCATAAATGACGAGCCCCTATCACTGTGGATATAGCTGGGGTAACCGAACAGGGTGAAAAGATCCCGTAATGCTTTGATAACCGTGGCAGCGGTCATGTCTGAACAGGGAATGGCAAAAGGGAATCGGGAGTACTCGTCAATCACGTTGAGGAAGGACACGTTCCGATCTGTCGAAGGGAAGGGGCCCTTGAAGTCCACACTCAGTCTTTCAAAAGGGCGAGTGGCCTTAATGAGGTGTGCCCTGTCAGGTCAGTAGAAGTGCGGTTTGCATTCAGCACATACCTGGCAGCTTCGGGTTATGGACCTGACATCATCCACTGAGTAGGGTAGATTCCGGGCCTTTACGAAATGGAAGAACTGAGTGATCCCCGGATGGCAGAGATCATTGTGGAGGGCCTGTAATCGATCCTCCTGCACACTTGCACATGTTGCACGTGACAGGGCATCCGAGGGCTCATTGAGCTTCCCTGGACGGTACATGATATCATAGTTGTAGGTGGAGAGTTCGATTCTCCACCTCAAGATTTTATCATTTTGATCTTACCCTGTAACGTGTTGTTGAACATGAACGCCACGGACCGCTGGTCCGTGAACAGGGTGAATCGTTTTCCAGCCAAGTAATGGTGCCAATGCCGCCTCCACAATGGCCTGGGCCTCTTTTTCTACCGTGGAGTGCCGAATCTCAGGGCCTTGGAGGGTGCGAGAGAAAAAGGCGACGGGCCTGCCCGCCTGGTTAAGTGTGGCGGCCAGGGCAAAATCAGATGCATCACTCTCCACCTGAAAAGGGATGGACTCATCAACAGCGTGCATCGTGGCTTTTGCTATGTCGGTTTTTATCCCTTCAAAGGCTAAGCAAGCCTCTGCTGCTAGGGGAAAAGAGGTAGACTTTATGAGCGGACGGGCTTTGTCCGCATAATTGGGAACCCACTGTGCGTAATACGAAAAGAAGCCTAAGCATCTTCTCAGTGCTTTGATACTAGTGAGCAGGGGAAGTTCAAGGAGGGGAGGCATACGGTCTGGATCAGGGCCGAGGACCCCGTTTTCCACCACGTATCCGTGAATTGCTAGGCGGCGCTTGCTAAATACACACTTCTCCCTGTTGTAGGTCAGATTCAGGCGAGACGCAGTGCGTAAAAATCTAAGGAGATTGGCATCGTGGTCCTGCTGGTCATGGCCGCAGATAGTGACGTTATCCAGGTACGGGAAGGTAGCCTGCAGCCCGTTCTGGTCCACCATTTGGTCCATTGCATGCTGGAAGACCGAGACCCCATTCGTGACACCAAAGGGAACTCTTAAAAAATGGTAAAGACGACCATCTGCCTCAAAGGCCGTATATTTTCGGTCCTCTGGGCGAATGGGGAGCTGGTGGTAAGCTGACTTCAAGTCAATAGTGGAGAACACCCGGTACTGCGCAATCTGGTTGACCATGTCAGATATACGCGGGAGAGGATACGCATCCAGCTGTGTGTATCTATTAATGGCCTGACTATAGTCTATGACCATCCGGGGTTTGTCTCCAGTTTTAACCACCACGACTTGCGCTCTCCATGGACTAGTGCTAGGTTGAATGATCCCTTCCCTGAGGAGCCGCTGAAGTTCAGATCGAATAAAGATCCGATCCTCAGCGCTGTAACGCCTGCTCTTGGTTGCGATGGGCTTGCAGCCTGGCACGAGATTCTCGAATAAGGATGGTGGGGTGATTCTGAGTGTCGAGAGGCTACACGTGGAGCGCGCTGGGCAATTTGGAGGCTGCTGTGCTCCCACTGAAAGTGGAGGGAGTGGCCCATCGTACTGCAGGGTTACACTCCTCAGGTGGACCATAAAGTCTAGTCCCAGGAGTAATGGAGCGCAAAGGTGTGGTAACACGAGGAGCCTGAAGTTCTCATAAACTGTGCCCCGCACTGTTAGATTGACCACACAGCTCCCTAGCACGGTAACAGACCGGGACCTCGACGCCATCGAAATTGTCTGTCTGACAGTCCGTACTCGGAGACCGCACCGTTTCACGGTGTCAGGGTGAATGAAACTCTCCGTGCTCCCGCTGTCAAACAAACAATGAATTTGGCGTCCATTTACCTCTATGTCCATCATGGACTTGTCGAGTCTGTGAGGCTTGGCCTGGTCCAGGATGATTGACGCCACCGTTGGGTTTTGAGTGCAACTGCAGGCAGCTGAGATGGTTGATGATGATGACCCCTGCTGGTCGTCTGCGGTCGGTGCCGACCAAAATGGCTGCGCCCATGGATTGCACGTGGTCGGTGGCGCTAAAAGTGGCGGCCCCTGCAGGTCGCACGTGTCTTGCGTCTTCGTTGTCAGGAATGGCGGCGCTCTGGAATCACACATGGTGGAAGACCTCGAAGAAGCTGGAGACAAGGAGACAGGCTCTGGAGAATCACACGCCGCGCTGCTATGTTTGGAGAGTGGTTTGGTCCTGCAGACTTTGGTATAATGCCCTTTCTTCCCACACGCGGAGAAAAATACCGTTCTAGCTGGACATCGCTGCCAAGGGTGTTTCGCCAATCCACAGAAGTAGCACCGCGGGCCTCCTGGAGCTGCCGCCGTCGTCAGGTCCGAGGTTGAAAACACAATCGCGCAGTTTTTCGGAGCCGCTGGGTAAAGTTGAATCGGTGGCTGTACTTGCCACGATGTTCCCACGTGGTCGGTGGGGTAAGTTTCTAGACTTCTGGAGGCCGTTTCCATCGTGTCAGCCAATTCCACCGTCTTAGCGAGGTCTAGGTTACCTTGCTCTAGCAGCCGAAGGCGAATATACGATGAGCCGATTCCCGCCACGAACGCATCTCGGATCAAGTCGTTCGTATACTGGGCCGCCGACACTGGCTTGCAATTGCAGGCACTGGCTAGCTGCTGAAGTTCGCGCAGGTACTGTCCTGTCGTTTCGCCGGGCTGCCGCCGTCGAGTGACTAGAAGGTGTCGAGCATGGATCTCGTTTGGCGGTTTGTTGTACAGTTTCTTAAGTAGTTCGATGGCCCCTTTGTAGTCTTGGGCATCACGGATTGATGAGTATACGGTGTCGCTTACCCTTGCGTGGAGGACCCGCAGTCTATCGGCGTCGTTTTGAATGGCTGTTGAGGCATCGATGTAGTCTTGAAAACACTTTAACCAATGGTCGAAAGTGTTCGATGTTCCCGCCGCACGTGGATCTAAAGTAAGCCGATCGGGTTTCAACATTTGCTCCATGGTTTTTTTTACCAAAATTTCGTTAGTAATAAAATTGATGCGCGATTAAATCACTCGGGAGGCTGGATTGTTCCCGGGAAATAAAGGCTTTTATTACTAACAAGAATGGAGCATACTATATGCAATACAATCGCAGACTAAAGGGTCACCAGGCAGTGCAGTGACCTTTATACTCCTCCAGGTAGGCGGAGCCAACTGGAGTGTACCACAGAACAATATCAACAGGTAGAACACCCCCAACCCTAACCCCAACAGTGACAACAGTAACATATCTACAAGTACCCATAGTGCTGAACAACTATGGTTCAGTACTCATAGTGGTAACCAACTATGGTTCACCACAGGGATGTAGCGCACATGTAGATCGGTGGCACAGGGTGAGTGGAAGAGGAGGTGTCAGCGTCAGAGACATCTGCGCACTGACCCCCTCAGAGGAGGGATGAAAGTCAAGATGATGCTTCAGTGAATAGGAATGTGGAGAATCAGGAGTCCCCTACTTGGGTCACAGTATTTAGACAATCAGCAGTGTGGACATGTCTAGACATTTTCTGATGTAGCACACCTGAACACTTTCTGAATAAATTTACTGTACGTACACTTGTATATGACTCGGTGTGTGTTTGTACACTTCCGAACTCCAAACGAATGGTAACATGACAAAGGTCATTCTTACCAGTGATCATGATGGTGGCATGCTGAGGTAAATCTCGGGGTGAAGTCTTCAGAAGCAAGGGTGTGGCCATATCTGTAAGTCATTTAAGGGCTTTTTCCTTCTCTGCTTTATAACATAAAATTCTAGAGGTCAAAGTTCAAGCACCGAGATGCTCCATGCATCTTTCATTGTCCAGCCAATTTGACTTTGAGGGAGGCTCACTGATCAGACTCTACCAGGAGATGTTGGGCAGCATGATTGCTGGGTGCAAGGCATTCATCTGCACTGCAGTGTTACACATTAGCCTGCAGGGGGGCGGGGGGGTGCATCGCAGCTCGAGATGATGTATGCGCCAGGGAATATTGCACATTTGCTGTTCCCACTAATTTGGCAGGAGAGGAAGTGCTTTATGGGGAAAGCAGAGGTTTATGGAAGTCTGGAGTGTTGCATATGCAGCCCACCTCGGAGACTGGACCATTGGCTAGGCTGGATGGTGTGCAGGTTTTTCAATGAGTTATTGTTGTACAGTTGAGGGTTCATTCTGTGTGATAAGTCCTCTCTGCATGTTTGCTGGTACATACTGTTCTATCTGCATATACAGGATGTAAACTCTTAAGTCACATCATTCTCAGCATTGTGGGCATGGTTTGATTATCGACAAGTTGGTGGCTTCAGTTCCTCATTGACAGGCACTGCAGTTTATATGAATGGAGCAGGTAGTGAAGGACCTCTTACCATGTGTGTTTGTGATTTGTCGATGATCATAGTTATAATGGTGAAGGTTTCAGACATTTTAATGTAACTGAGTCAGACGTTGATATTGATTCTCTCCCTCGTGGAGGGTGGGTGTTTGTCAAATAATTGTGGCATCAATGTAAAAGGTTCTTTACTTGAAGGTTACTCGCCAGGGACTGTCTGATGGCAATTGTGAGATAGAAGGACTTTCTGTGAATCGAGTTTACCCAAGGACACATTTGGCAATGATCCCCTTCAGCACAGAGTCAGCCCAGGGTACATGGCCATGCCTCCCAGTTACTCTGCAATTGGTAGCCTTCTCATTCTCCTCTGTTTGGGAATCATCAGAATGGACAGAGGCTTCCTTCTTCTTTTCATCTTTCTCATCCACATCAGAAAGTGGCACTTTGGTCATAGTGTCATTGTTATTGATTTGCATGCCCCTCTCCTGTACCATGTTGTCCACATGGAACAAGGCCAAAACATTGTCTGATTTCAAAAATAAATTAGATATAGCTCTCCGGGCTAAAGGGATGAAGGGATATGGTAGGAATGGGAGATCAGGATATTGAATCTGATGATCAGCCATGATCATAATGAATGGCGGAGCAGGTTCGAAGGGCCGAATGGCCTACTTCTAGTTTCTATGTTTCTACCGCAACACTATGGTGATTTCTATGGTGAACACTACAGGGTGGCACAGTGGCACTGTGGTTAGCACTGCTGCCTCACAGCGCCAAGGGACCTGGGTTCAATTCCCAGCTTGGATCACTATCTGTGTGGAGTTTGCACGTTCTCCCCGTGTCTGCGTAGGTTTCCTCCGGGTGCTCTGGTTTCCTCCCACACTCCAAAAGATGTGCGGGTTAGGTTGATTGGCCATGCTAAATTGCCCCTTAATATCCCGAGATGCGTCGGTTAGAGGGATTAACGGGGTAAATATGTGGGGTTATGGGGATAGGACCTGGGTGGGATTGTGGTCGGTGCAGACTCGATGGGCTGAATGGCCTCCTTCTGCACTGTAGAGTTTCTATGATTTGTACCCTGGCTATCCAAAGAAATACACAAATTTCAGGCATGCTCCTACCGGATCTACACTGTGTGCATCATATTTCAGGCACCGGTGAAACTAGAAGCTGACCTGAGTGGATGCATAAACCATGACCTGGGCCTATTCCCACCTCCACAAAAAATGGTATTCCGGGCACCACTTCCAGACACATCTTCCCCTTTCTCTACATTGGGGAGCCTCTCCGATGTAGCGAAAAGTCAGACCAAAAGATTGGATAATCCTAAAGCAACAAAATGAGGAGGTTGACAAAAACGTACGGAATGTTGTATTGGACTTCCAATAGCCATAGCAGTTGAATCAGAAATGCAGGAGATGGCGTAGTTTTTGATTCTATCAGTGATGTGGATTGCACAGCTCCAACTTGCCGGTCATAACTGGAAGAATCACGAACAGAGAACACGAGACATGGGGACACATCATCTGCTATTGGTGAAGCTATTGCATTAAGGAAATGAGATTTCAGACCTAGCTGCCAATCACGACTTCTCGGCTAAATTTAAAGCACCCAACAGGAGCTCAGTAATTAGTATTGGCTCTGTGCTTTCAGCTTGACTGCTACTTTCTCCATTTCCTGTGTTCATTACGCTCTTTGGTACAATTTAAATTAGCTTTGGCTTGTTCTGAAAACCATGAGGAATCGTAACTGAAATGAATCACGGAATGCTATTTGGATGGCATATTTACTGCCATAATGTCCTCTCATCAAGGTCTCAAGGGGTTGTCAATTATACTGGCAGCCAGAATTACTGCTTGTGTTTAGTACATGGTGAAAAACGCAAACTGACAGTAAATAGGTCAATGTTGTAATTACTGTCAAATTTTAGAGCAAAAATGATGGTTATATCACTATTTCTCAAATGCCAAGACGTAAATGAGCCCTTACTTTAGGTGTCGACAGAAGGGATACTGTCTCACTTGTTAAGCTGGGCATGGGGGAAGCTGAATTCTCCTTATGCTGCTCTTGAATATTTTTCAAACTTTACTGCCTATCCTTTCGGATTAGATGTCTGATCCTGACTGCATCATTCTGCAGCTGAAGCTCGAACGAACTCCCTTGTGTTGTGTGTGTAGCTTAACACGCTGGTTAACACCTAAAATCATTCCTAACTGTTTGATACTGTCTCATGATGATGTCTGAAATGCAGACAAAAAGGTGATTTATCGAAACTAACACAACTCCTCTAAACCATTTAAAAAGCGGAGTACATTCCGTGGTTCTTTATGTTATTCTCAGAAGGCAAGTTTTTCCTTTAGAACTTGGAGAACAGAAAATCTCATGGGCAGCCTTTAGTAATACAAATGATATTTTCCTAAGGGGCAGTTCCTACCTGCAGGTTTTTCTTCGAAAGGGAATCTCTTATCTTCATTTCTCATTCCCTTGTATGAGCCAACCTGTCCCCCTCCAGCTTCTCTCAAACTTCTACCGGTGAACAATCGAGAGCATATTGTCGAACGGCATTGCGGTGTGGTACGGCAGTTGCTCCAATTCTGACCAGAAAGTTCTGCAGCGGGTATTCGAAACTGCCCAATACATCATCGGCACCCAGCTACCAACCATCTAGGACATTTATCACAAACACTGTCTGCAGAGATCTCTCAGCATTACCCATCCCACCTATCCCAGCCAGAGACTGTTTACCCACCCCCCTGCCAACTGGGAGACGCTACAGATGCATTCAAGCCTGTACGACCAGCCTGAGGAACAGCTTCTTCCCCAGAGCTGTTACCCAGCTGAACTCCGTCCTCTGACATATTCCCAGGCGATGGGCATTGTGCAATGTATACACGTAATGACTATTGGCACTATTTTATAATGACTACTGCATTTGCTTTTTTCTTTGTATCTTGGGAGCCTGCAAGCTCGCTTTTCGTTGGATTTGTATTTGTGCACTATACAATGACAATAAAGTTGAATTGAATTGTAATGTTACTTGGACTCCTGAATTGTAGAGGTAACCAGAATGATGCTATTGCAGTTACTGGAAGGTGTTGACTAATCCACTACTTAATTGTTCATTTCGAATGGGCAACGAGTTTAAAATCTCAATCCAGCTCTTTAACTTGTATAACTATTAAGGGCATTTACAGGGTAGAGTACGAGTAATTTACAGGGTAGAGTACGAGCACTGCGGCATGGTAGCATAGTGGTTAGCACTGCTGCTTTACAGCTCCAGGGACCCGCGTTCGATTCCCGGCTTGGGTCACTGTCTGTGTGGAGTTTGCACATTCTCCTCGTGTCTGCGTGGGTTTCCTCCCACAGTCCAAAGATATGCGGGTTAGGTTGATTGGCCATGCTAACATTGCCCCTTAGTGTCCTGAGATGTGTAGGTTAGAGGGATTAGCGGGTAAATGTGTAGGGATATGGGGGTAGGGCCTGGGTGGGATTGTGGTCGGTGCAGACTTGATGGGCCGAATGGCCTGTTTCTGCACTGTAGGGTTTCTATGATAATCTATCACAATGCTCCTGCATTGGAACCTAATCAGCATTTTGGCTTAGAATCATACCTGGTGCATAGAAAAACTTATAATGCAGTAGGTTGGACTGATGTGGGGCATAATCCTTGCCCCTTTTTGGGATTAATCTGCATCAGGTGTACTCCTTGGATGATCATTCTCACTTTTGGCTAGATTATGACAGTCCAGTTATTATAAGCACCTGGGCATTTCTTCTCAACAATGTACATCTGCACTGAAAAACAAAGAACAAAAAGAAGTACAGCACAGGAACAGGCCCTTCGGCCCTCCAAGCCTGTGCCAATCATGATGCCCTGACTAAGCTAAAAAAAACCTTCTGCTCTTACTCGATCATATCGCTCTATTCCCTCTCTATTCACGTACTCATCCAGATGCCTCTTAAATGTTGCTAATGCGCCAGATTCCACCAACTCCTCTGACAGCATGTTCCAGGCACCCATCACTCTCTGTGTGAAAAACGTCCCCTGCACATCTCCCTTAAAATTTTCTCCTTTCAACTTGAACCCGTGTCCCTTTGTAATTGACACTTCCACCCTGGGAAAAAGCCTCTGACTATCCGTCCTGTCTGTGCCTCTCATAATTTTGCCGACCGCTATCAGGTCCCCCCTCAGCCTCCATCTTTCCAGTGAAAACTATTCCAGTGCTCTGGTTTCCTCCCACAGTCAAAAGATGTGCTGATTAGGTGCATTGGTCATGCTAAATTCTCCCTCAGTGTATCCGAACAGGTGCTGGAGTGTGGTGACTAGGGGATTTTCACAGTAACTTCATTGCAATGTTGATGTAAGCCTACTTGTGACTAATAAATAAACTTTAAAAGTTAGGGTGTAGAGAAAGATCAGCTTAATATATGGTAGGCCCATTCAAAAGTCTGATGGCAGCAGGGAAGAAGATATTCTTGAGTCGGTTAGGACATGATTTCAGACTTTTGTATATTTTTCCCGATGGAAGAAGGTGGAAGAGAGAATGTCCGGGGTGTGTGGGGTCCTTGATTATGCTGGCTGATTTTCCGAGGCAGCGGGAAGGGAAGGCAGAATCAATGGATGGGAGGTTTGTGTGATGGGCTGGGCTTTGTTCACAACCCTTTGTCGTCTCTTGCGGTCTTGGCAAAAGAATCGACAACTAGTGGACACCCATTTAAGGTAGCTGTCTAAAGAACCAATGACAATATGAGGACAAATCTTTTTATCGAGTGAGCACTTGGAATGCACTGCCTGAGAGTGCGGTGGAAGTAAATTCAATCATGGCTTTCAAAACAGAATTGGATGAGGAGCAAGGAGTGACAAGGCTGTGGGGAAAGCGTGTTGGAATGAAAGTTGCTCTTGCAGATCTGGCACGGCAGCAATGGGCTGAATGGTATCCTTCACGCTGTAACTTCTAGGATTCTAGCATTGCACGCAATTTCACCCAATTTCAACAGCCCCGATTATGCAATTTGAAAACACCTGGGAGTCCTAATTTCTGCATTTGTCAGTGAAAATTACCCATGCTGATTCCAGCTCTTCAGTTCAAACAAAAAATTGTTTGCCAACCACATTTACATGGCGATAATGCCCCTTGAAGCAGATGCGTTGTTCTCTTATGCACTGAAACATTCAGAACAGGCACTCACACATTCATAGATTTTTTTTTGAAAGACCCTTTTCAAAAGTGCTTTACACTTAATGTTTCATGCAATTTTCATTTCAAGCAGTTTGCTTGCTAGAAATTTACCTTGTTCGACATGCCTGATTCATTTCGTCTCAATTGCAACCAGAATCTAACCAGATGAAAAGACAGCTTTATATTGAGCACCTGAATCAAAAGGGTAACGCTGTTCAATACACAACTGGAATTTTATTCATGGAACAGCAAAGTTACATTGCCCAGCAGAATAATGATGTGGATTTTAAAATAATCACACTATAGGTTATGTTTGAATGTTATTGGGATATTAATATAATGCCCCAGTTGTATATACATCAGCACAAATGTTTATGATTTGGTTTATTCTGAGACAACTGAGGCTGTTGGTTTCTTTTTACTTTGTGAAATACCTACAAAGAACAATACAGCACAGGAACAGGCCCTTCAGCCCACCAAGCCTGCACCAATATGCAGTTTCTATCCCTCTGTTCGTCTCCCGCTCATGTATCTATCAAGATACACCTTGAATGTTGCTAATGTGCCTGCTATCACCATCCCCACTGACAGTGCGTTCCAGGCACTCTACATCCACGACGTGAAAACCTTTTCCTGTATGTATCCCCTAAACTTACCCCCTCTCACCTTAAACCTGTGCCCTCTTGTGGTTGATCTTTCCACCCTGGGAAAAAGCCTCTGACTATCCACGCTATCTATGCATCTCATAATTCTGTAGACTCCTATCAGGTCGCGCCTCAGCCTCCATTTTACTAGTGAAAATAATCCCAGTTTATCCAAGCTCTCCTCATAGCTAAAATCCTCCAGACCAGGCAACATTGTGGCAAACCTTCTTTTCATTCTCTCCAAAGCATCCATGTCTTTCTGATAACGTGATGACCAGAATTGGACGTAATATTCCAAATGTGGCCAAATTAAAATTCTATGCAGCTGTAACATAACTTGCCAACTTTTATACTCGATGCTCCGACTGATGAAGGCAAGCATGCGATATGCCTTCTTGACCACCTTATCCACCTGTGTTGCCACTTTCAAGGATCTGTGGACTTGTACTCTCAGATCCCTTTGTATGCCAAAGCTCCAAAGGGTTCTGCCATTTACTGTACAACTTGCACCTGAATTTGATCTTCCAAAATGCATCACCTCGCATTTATCTGGGTTAAGCTCCATCTGGAATTTCTGTGCCCAAGTTTGCAATCTATTTATATCCTGCTGTATCCCCTGACAATCCTTGTCATTATCTGCAACTCTGCCAATTTGTGTGTCATCCGCCTCCCTAATAGTTGTTCATTGCGGGGATGCTTTCGGGTTCAATATATTATTTAGCTAACATTATGGTTCAGTTGCTTTTGTTTTGCTGAAACTACAGGGTGTATTATTATTTGTGAATTTTCATGGTGACATTATGAAACAGACAGTGAAGATTATTTTGAGTAATTGAAAACTGGATTAAAAGCAGCTTGCTGGTGTTGTTTTGAAAGAAATCATTAATTTCTGGGGGTCTTGTCTGCAATAAATCTTGTCAAACCGTAACAGTGTTTCTGAGAAACAGCTCAGCTTTTAGACCATAGGACCATGAGACATAGGAACAGGAGTCGGCCGTTTGGCCCCTTGAACACGCTCCATCATTCAATAGCATCATGGCTGATCCGACATTCCTCATTAATACTTTCCTGCCTTTCCCCGTAACCCTTGATTCCCTTACTGATCAAAAATCCATCTATCTTAGCCATAAATATACACAATAACTTTGCTCCCACAGTTCTCTTAGTGGCAAGGAGTTCCAAAGACTCACAACCCTCTTAGAGAAGAAATTCCTCCTCATCTCAGTCTTAAGTTGGCGCCCCTTTACTCTGACACTATGCCCTCTGGTCTTGGACTCTCCCAAAAGGGGACACATCCTCTCTGCATTTACCCTGTCAAGCTCCTTAAGAATCCTATATGTTTCAATGAGGTCACCTCTCATTCTTCTAAATTTCAATGAATAAACCTGCTTAACCTTTCCTCATAAGACAATTCCTCAATACCAGGGATCATCCTAGTGAAATTTCTCTATCTCCAAAGAAATAATGGGTGGGATTTTCTGGCTACACTCACCCTGAAACTGGAAAATCCTGCCCAAGGTCAATGGACCTTTCCATTGTCCGCCCCTCGCCCTCTACGAGTCCCATGGTGGGCGGAACAGGAAAATTCTCCACAATATCTTTCCTTAAATAAGGGCACCTAAGGCATTTTATTCATATGTTAGGAACAAAAGAGTTGTCAGGGAAGAAGTCGGACCTCTCAGGGACAAAGGAGGGGAGTTATGCTTAGAACCCAAGGGAATAGGGGAGATCCTAAATGAATACTTTGCATCGGTATTCACAAAGGAGAGGGACTTGTTGACTGGGAGTGTCTCAGAGGGAGGTGTTGACCCATTAGAGGGAATCTCCATTACAAGGGAGGAAGTATTAGGTTTTTTAGGTAACATTAAAACTGACAAATCCCCAGGGCCTGATGGCATCTATCCTAGACTGCTCAGGGAGACAAGAGATGTAATTGCTGGGCCTCTGATGGAAATCTTTGTCTCTTCATTGGATACAGGTGAAGTCCTTGAGGATTGGAGGATAGCGAATGTGGTACCGTTATTTAAGAAGGGTAGCAGGGATAACCCGGGTAATTATAGGTCAGTGAGCTTGAAGTCCGTGGTAGGGAAGTTGTTGGAGAGGAATCTTAGAGACAGGATGTATGCGCATTTAGAACGGAACAATCTCATTAGTGACAGACAGCATGGTTTTGTAAGAGGGAGGTCGTGCCTTACAAATTTGGTGGAGTTTTTTGAGGAAGAGACAAAAACGGTTGACGAAGGAAGGGCCGAGGATGTCGTCTATATGGATTTCAGTAAGGCATTTGACAAAGTCCCTCATGGCAGGTTGGTTAAGAAGGTTAAGGCTCATGGGATACAAGGAGGGGTGGCTAGATGGGTAGAAAACTGGCTTGGCCACAGGAAGCAGAGGGTAACAGTCGAAGGGTCTTTTTCCGGCTGGAGGTCTGTGACCAGTGGTGTTCTGCAGGGCTCTGTACTGGGACCTCTGCTATTTGTGATATATATAAATGATTTGGAAGAAGGTGTAACTGGTGTAATCAGCAAGTTTGTGGATGACACGAAGAAGGCTGGACTTGCGGATAGCGATGAACATTGTCGGACAATACAGCAGGGTATAGATAGGCTGGAAAATTGGGCGGAGAAATGGCAGATGGAATTTAATCCAGATAAACGCAAAATGATGCATTTTGGAAGAACTAATGTAGGGGGAAGTTATACAATAAATGGCAGAGCCATCAAGAATATAGAAACACAGAGGGGCCGAGGTGTGCAAGTCCACAAATCCTTGAAGGTGGCAGCACAGGTGGAGAAGGTGGTGAAGAAGGCATATGGTCGCTTGCCTTTATAGGACAGGTACAGAGTATAAAAGCTGGAGTCTGATTTTGCAGCTGTATAGAACGCTGGTTAGGCCAGATTTGGAGTACTGCGTCCAGTTCTGGTCACCGCACTACCAGAAGGACGTGGAGGCTTTCGAGAGAGTGCAGGATGTTGCCTGGTATGGAGGGTCTTAGCTATGAGGAGAGATTGGGTAAACTGGGGTTGTTCTCCCTGGAAAGACGGAGGATGAGGGGAGACCTAATAGAGGTGTACAAAATTGTGAAGGGTAAAGATAGGGTGAACAGTGGGAAGCTTTTTCCCAGGTCGGAGGTGACGATCACGAGGGGTCACGGGCTCAAAGTGAGAGGGGCGAAGTATAACTCAGATATCAGAGGGACGTTTTTTACACAGAGAGTGGTGGGGGCCTGGAATGCGCTGCCAAGTAGGGTGGTGGAGGCAGACACGCTGGCATCGTTTAAGACTTACCTGGATAGTCACATGAGCAGTCTGGGAATGGAGGGATACAAACGAATGGTCTAGTTGGACCAATGAGTGGCACAGGCTTGGAGGGCTGAAGGGCCTGTTTCCTGTGCTGTACTGTTCTTTGTTCTTTGTTTAAAACTGTTCACAGCACTCCAGATGTGGTCTCACCAGTACTTTGTACAGTTGCAGCAAGACTTCCCTACACTGATACTCAAATCCCCTTGGAGTAAGGTCCACCTTTCCATTAGCCTTCTTGATTACAAGTTGTAGAAAGTCTTGGGTTTGAAGGGGAGCAAAGAACATCATATCGCTATTCAGGAAAATCAAGATGCTACTGTATACTTCTGTGTACTTCTATTGTTCGATGGCCTTGCTTTTCAATATTGCTGCAACCTCCTGCATCCTCTGCAATATCTGCATTCCCCTCATTTTAACCTCCTGAGCATTCCCAATTTTAATTGTTCTACCAATGCTGGATGTTTTTTTCAACTGAGAGGGATCTAATTCTCTTTTAAAGCTCTCTAGTGTGTTAACTTTCTTTCCCACCAAAAAGGTAACTTAGAAAACATGATCATGTTTTTGGTCAGCTAGCTTCATGCGACATTTGGGTTAGGATTTTCCGGCCATGCTCACCCCTAGACTGCAAAATCCCACTCGAGGTCAACGGACCTTTGTATGGTCCATGTCCCACCCACTACGATTCCCGTGGTGGGAGGGAAGGGAAAATTGCACCCTTGGTGTTAAATTGTCCTTCATAATGCTCCTATGAAGTGTATTAGGGCATTTTATGATGTTAAAGTTCTATATAAATACAAGTTGTTGTTGTAGCTTAAGCATATTGTGTGTTTCTGGACTGGTTGAATACAAGAAATGGAGAAATTTGTAAACTCATGTTTAATCCTTGAACATCAAGTTGCTTACAGCCAGAGACAATGCTACAATCGACAAAGCACTTTGATTTTAGTCCTGCTTAGACGGTGAGAATGCAGTCAAGATTAAGTTTATGGATTATGACATTAGCTGGATATCTAAGAGCTTTCTCTCAATAATGCTTAGGGGCGAGGTAGAAATGGAACAGAGTGTCTTTAACAGGTACACGTTGCTTGAGATTATTCGCTTCCCTCAGGAGGTTCCTGCACTTGTTGTAAATTTGTGACAGTGTAAGTTGTGCAATATCAACTGCATAGAACAGGATTGATGGGATGAATGGACTTTGGACAGTGAAGGGCATAGATAGAGTGAATAGTGGGAAGCTTTTCCCCAGGTCAGAGGTGACGAACACAAGGGGTCACGGGTTCAAGGTGAGGGGGGCAAGGTTCAACACAGATGTCAGGGGGACGAATTTTACACGGAGGGTGGTGGGGGCCTGGAATGCACTGCCAAGCAAGGTGACTGAGGCGGACACGCTGGGATCGTTTAAGACTTATCTAGATAACCACATGAACAGACTGGGAATAGAGGGATACAAAAGAATGATCTAGTGGGCACATGAGCGGCGCAGGCTTGGAGGGCCGAAGGGCCTGTTCCTGTGCTGTATTGTTCTTTGTTCTTTGTTCTTTGACAGGGTTGGCTCTCACTCGGCTAGTCCATTAACAGTGAATGTTTATTGTTCTTTAAAAGTATGGTGATCATCTCTTGATACCTTAGTGTACAAATGGGCATGTCATCCAGGTCATTTAACTGATCCTAGTTGAGTTGGGCAGCACGGTGACACAGTGGTTAGCACTGCTGCCTCACAGTGCCAGGGACATGGGTTCGATTCCCGGCTTGGGTCACTGTCTGTGTGGAGCTTGCCCATTCTCCCTGTGTCTGCATGGGTTTCCTCCGGGTGCTCCGGTTTCCTCCCACAGTCCAAAGATGTGCTGGTTAGGTGCATTGGCCATGCTAAATTCTCTGTCAGTGTACCTGAACAGGTGCCGGTTTGTGGCGACTAGGGGATTTTCACACTAACTTCATTGCAGTGTTAATGTAAGCCTATTTGTGACACTAATAAATAAACTTTTTAAAAAAGGTTGATTGTTGGGATGTTGCAATGAGCCTCAGTGGACAGAAATGAAAAAAAAAACGAGGGTTTCATTCCTGATAATAAACAAGGCTGTCGGAATCTTAACAGATGTAAATGCTGGGGGTGGATAGGATTAAATCAGTTTTGATCCCCTACATGGTGAATAGTCAAACAGTACACACTCCCTAGTGAAAAAAGGTTACCTGGAGAGCTTCCACGATGTTGCTGATTGCATAGAAACATAGAAGCAGGAGTAGGCCATTCAGCCCATTGATCCTGCTCCACCATTCATTTTGATCATGGCTGATCATCAAATTCAATATCCTGATCCTGCCTTCCCCCAGTATCCATTGTTCCCTTTAGCCACAAGAGCTATGTCTAATTTCTTCTTGAAATCAGACAACGTTTTGGCCACAGAAGAGCAATAGTTAATGCTACCTGAATGAATAAATCAGACCAGCGAAGTGGAAGGCACCATGATGTCCCTGAGTTAGAAAGAATAGGAGCCCATGAACAAGAGTAGACCATTTCAAACCCAGTCCCACCATTCACTGAGAGTGACCTAACCTTATATATCACCTCCTGAAAATTCGTACCTTCCATTATCCCTACTCTCTGGGTGGAATCTTGGGCCCACATTAGCCGTTAGCAAGAATGGCGATGTGGGCGGAAAATTTGATCCCTTGTCCTAGCACACGGATTGGCTCTGGGTCCTCGCGCATCAGTCAATGAAACTAAGTGCGCATGTACAGCAGGCAGTAAAGAAGGCAAATGATATGTTGGCCTTCATAACGAGAGGATTTGAGCATAGGGATAGGGATGTTTTGCTGCAATTGTATAGGGCATTGGTGAGGCCACACCTGGAGTATTGTGTGAAGTTTTGGTGTCCTTATCTGAGGAAGGATGTCCTTGATATAGAGGGAGTACAGCGAAGTTTTACCAGGCTGATTCCTAGGATGGCAGGTCTGTCGTATGAGGAGAGACTAAGCCGGTTAGGACTATATTCACTGGAGTTTAGAAGTGAGAGGGGATCTCATAGAAACTTATAAAATTCAAACAGGGTGAGACGGGGTAGGTTCAGAAGGAATGTTCCTGATGGTGGGGGAGTCCAGAACTATGGGTCATAGTTTAAGCATAAGGGGTAAATCTTTTAGAACTGAGGTGAGGAGAAAGTTCTTCATTTGTTGAGGATTAACCCAAATAATGCACGAGTAGGTACTCAAATCTTTGAAGATTTTTATTAACCTGCTGGCAAGGAGAATGGACACAGTGAACAGTGAATTTCACTATGGTGTTCTGTTGATTCATACAGATACTTAGCAGTTATAGTTAATTGCAGCAAATGAGAAACAAGCAACTTTTTAATCCTTCATTTGCATACATAGTCCACCAATCCTATCTTAGCTTTTTGCCCTTTCTTATCCAATAAAAAATTGCCTCCTTCATTAGCATTATATCTTGTTATTTGGTAATTATCAAGGTAACTTTTTGTTTTCATCCTGTGTCCTAGCCTGGAATGCAGTGTTTATGAAACTGAGGCAAGATTAGATTAGTCTCTTATCCTGAGTATGTAAGTGTTGGTCTCACTGAAGGCCTAATAGGCTAATAATCATTTTCCATTACTCAACAGAGTTGTTTGTCATAACTTAATTTCCACAATTGTTGTAACTTAATTTTTCCATACCAGCATCTGAAGATTTTAACTGCTTTTAACTATAGTTTCACTATATTTATTGCTTTATTTGAAGTGAACATCCTTAATCTTGCAGAACAAAGTGAATTAAATATTTGGCCATTGTTGGAATTACAAGTTAATTTCCACACACCCAGAGGGTGGCGGATGTGTTGAATTAACTACCACAGAATGTAGTTGAGGCCAAAACGTTGTCTGATTTCAAGAAAAAATTAGATATAGCTCTTGGGGCTAAAGGGATCAAGGGATATGGGAGAAAGGGGAGATCAGGATATTGAATTCGATGATCAGCCATGATCAAAATGAATGGCGGAGCAGGCTCGAAGGGCCGAATGGCCTACTCCTGCTTCTAGTTTCGATGTTTCTATGTTTTCTATGTCACAGACACACATTGCTTCAGAAATTTTAAAAGGTTATTATAAAGTTACTTTTGGGTGGTTTCTGTAATAAAGGAAATTTTTGGTTAACCTTATTTCCACTTTGGTAGCCTCCTACCATTAGGTCCATTTGGCTTGGATGATTCCTCTGGGTGTTATACCCCCACTGGGTGTTATACTCCCACAGGGCAAAGTGCATTCCCTAAAGAAAAAAGGACAAGAGGCAGGGATGTCAATGTACGCAGCAATTCAAAGTGTGGAAACAGCCAAGGGTCATTTCAATCTAACCTGGCAGGCTCAGAATGACCAGCTACTTGGCCAATTATATTTTCCATCAAAATCAACAGAAAGTAAAATCAGGCAGGCTGTAAAAGGGAAGCAAGCTGACAGTGTCAGTTTTAGGTTGTGTTAAAATGATCCTTGTCCATTGCCACCTTCTTGGTTTGAATACTCAATGGACTTATGTTTTCCACAGTCTGCGGCTACTCTTGTCGAGGAGTTGTTCCCATGATGACAGGCAGTTATAGACCAGCTAGACTCACAAGCCCTAGCAATTGGTAGTAAAATGTGAATTAACCATTAATACTCTTTGGAATTATTTTTTCAAACAATATTATATTTGCGCTCTGTAATTATATTCTATTTTGAAGAGTTACAGTCAGCTGATGTTTAAAAACTTCAGGAAGGTTCAGAATTACTGGATCATTGGAGACCGGAGGTATGACCCAGGATACATACTGGGACCCCATGGAAATTCAGATGCACTGACCTCTGTGGGAATTACATGGGAAGTTTGAACTTCTAACTTCCAATTTCCCTGCACCCTCCAACACTCCGACTCTGAGTTAAAGTCAAAGACTGGTGGACAGTTCTGGAGAACTAGTCTAAATAGTTAGCCAGGAAATGTAAGTGAGAAACTCCCTGTCTAATTCCTGGGTAACTCCAGTACTGACCTACTCAATTGCATACATGGACTACCAATATCCCCCCCGAGCCCTTGACTATCTTCATGATTCCCCCCACCCCCCCACCCCCCATTAATCCTCCTGAAACTCCTGACTTAACTGCCTGAACTTTCAACAACCCTCTTGATCTCACTACCCCCTGGACCTGACTCAATGATTCCCTAACTGGACCCGACTGCCTTCCACCATTCAACTGTTCTCCTGACCCGACCAGACTAGGCCCTGACCTGACTACCCCTCTCCGGATCAGCCCCAACCAACTACCGCGACCAACTGACCAGCCTCACACTCCTGCCCCCCACACCGCCACCTCTCAACTTACCTACCACTCTATCCGCCTGCCACCTTATCCACATTTTTTATTCACTCAGAGGATGTAACCGTCTTCACCAAGGCCAACATTTATTGCCTATCCCTGATTGCCCTCGAGAAGGTGGTGGTGAGCTGTCTTCTTGAACTGCAGTAGTCCATGTGGGGTAGGTACAGTCACAGTGCTGTTGGAGATGGAATTCCAAGATTTTGACCCAGCGACAGTGAAGTAACAGCAATATATTTTCAAGCCAGGATAATGGAGGGGAACTTTCAGATGATGGTGTTCCCATGCATCTGTTGCCCTTCTACAGCTAGATGGTAGTGTTGTGGGTTTGGAAGGTGTTGTGCATGGAGCCTTGGTGAGTTCCTGCAGTGTAACTTGTAGATGGAATACATTGCTGCCTCTGTGTATTAGTGGATGTTGAAAGAGTTGGGTGTTAATACTTGGGTTGAATGTTGTACAGGTCTTGTATGTATGGGCATGGACTCCTTCTGTATCTGAGGAGCTGTGGATGGTGCTCGACATCAACAAAATTCCCCATTTCTGACCTTATGATGGAAGGAAGGTCATTGATGAAGCAGTTGAAGATTTTTGGGTCTGGGACACTGCCCTAGGGAACTCCAAAAGTGATGTCCTGGGTTTGAGGTGATTAACATCCAAATTCCACAGCCATCTTCCAACTCCAACCAGTGGAGGGTTTTCCTCCAGATTCTTACTGACTCCAGTTTTCCTTGATGCCACACTTGGTCAAATGCAGCCTTGATGCCAAGGGCAGTAGCTCTCACCTCCCCTCTGGAATTCAGCTCTTTTGTCAATGTTTGAACCAAGGCTGTAATGAAGTCAGGAGCTGAGTGACCCTGGCAGAACTCAAACTGAGTGTCAGTGAGCTGGCTATTGATGAGTAAGTGCCGCTTGATAGTGATCATTATGGCCCTTTCTATCAACGATCAACGTACTGATGATGGAGAGTAAGCTGATGGGGTGATAATTAGCCGGGTTGGATTTATTCAGTTTCTTGTGTACAGGACATACCCGGGAAAATGTCCACATTGCTGGGTAGATGCCAATGGTGTAGTTATACTGGAACAGTTTGGCTAGGGGCGTGGTAAGAGTTGGAGCACAAATCTTCACTGCTATTTCTGGAATATTGTTTGGGCCCATTGCCTTTGCAGTATCCAGTCCCTTCCGTTGTTTCTTGAGATCACATGTGGTGAATTGAATTGGCTGAAGACTGGCATCTTTGATGCCGGGGATCTCAGGAGGAGACTGAGGTGAATGTTGCACTAACACATCTGGCTGCAGATTGATGAAAATACTTCAGCCTATCTTTTGTGCTGATGTGCTGGACTCCTCCATCATTGAGGATGGAGCCTCCTCCTCCAGTGAGCTGTTTAATTGTCCACCATCATTGATGACACGATGACAGAATATTTGAAGCACTTGCTGCTTCTACTATTTGACATGCATGTAGTCCTGTGCTGTAGCTTCACCAGCTTGAGACCTTTTTTTTAGGTATGCCTGTATTGCTCCTGGCATGCATCTTGCACTTTTCATTGAACCATGGTTTGATCCCCATTTTGATGGTAATGGTGGATTGGGGTGATAGGTGGGACCAGCCTACCCAGCTGCCGCCTTACCCAACTGCCACCACTCCTCCCTGCCACCTTATCCACTTCCCTCCCACGCTGCCCACTTGCCTCATCCACCTACAAACCCCTGCCACCTCACCCATTCACTCATTCACCCACTCTCCCATTCTAACACTCACATTGAATGCTGATACTCATCTTGGGACACAGCACAGCTATGTCCAGGCTGTGATTAGACTCAGAAATGCGAGCTGTGTCTAGACTCAGAAATGCGAGCTGTGTCTAGACTCAGAAATGCGAGCTGTTTCTAGACTCAGAAATGCAGTGTGGGATATAAACAGGGCCTAGTTTTAAGGCTGATAAAATTGGATATCCTAAATTAACGAATTGGGCACATTGAAATCAAACACAGTCAAACCCCAGGCAGGCCAATTGTACAAATACACAAACGTGTCTGGGCCTGACCCATCAACCACCCATTAAAGGTCGTTACACTCTACTTGAGACTTAGCAGGAGATCATGGCACCTCATTGAAATGCATCGGCCTATTGTTAGAAGCGCAGATCGAGCCAGACTTTCTGTCACCAAGAGACCCTGTAGATACCTTATCTGATAACAAGTTCAACAACATGGAGATGGACACCTGGGGGGCGGACTCTGGTGTCCTGTCAGGCAGACATCAAGAAACCCACTGGGTATTGGAACCCCCTCCTGGGACCTCATTGGCCGGAAGCCAGAGAAGTTTCTGGAAAGGCAAGCAGGCTGGGGGATAAAGGGACACACTCAGAGGCACACAGGAGCGAGACTCGACAGGGGAGACGGCTGTGACCATTCGGAAGACTGACCAGAGAAGGAAGGAAGGAAGAAGCAGCCATCAAGACTCACCTTCGTGACGACAGACCAGAGGGACTCAGGGAATCGGACCTGCAGTTCAACCAAACCATCTTTACGGGTAGTACACTTAAATCTGCTGGGGTATCCTCTTGTTTTATGTGGGTAATTTAAGGGTTAATAGTGTTATTATTAATAAACTTGTTGAATCTTTACTTGATTTTGTCCTTTGTCCATCTTGCAAATAAGGGCACCGGGGTAAAACCTTGAAGTAAGTAAACTGGTTGAAAGTATCTGAGGATTAACAGGTACAACAGCGGGCTGTGTCTAGACTCAGAAATGCAAGCTGTGTCTGTGCTCACCAAAGTACGACAGGAGTGGCAAACTGTTAGTGATTGCTCCTTTGCACAAAGTACAGCGACAGAGGGGGTAAGCTGTGTCCTTGCTGCGACTGTACCAAGGTCCTTCCAAAGACCTACAGTGTCCACGACAAAGATGTCCTTGGATAACATTGTATTTTAATAGCTCCCTCATCAACGTGGAAGTACCTACGTCCTTTTTAGACACATTTCCACTTCTGAGTTATGCACCTTATTTATACCTTGTAGACAGCTCGGTTATTAATAAAACATGTTTAAGACTGTTCGCGATAACAGCTCCTCTGCTCTCCAGTGTAGCAGACGCAGGCAGTGATGCATGATAATACGGGTCAGATGTCAGGTGATTCACTCAGGGAAAGGCCACCTCGATCGCAGCCAGTTGTTTCTGGACCAGCCCTCAGCACAGAGCGTGGAGAAAAAGCTGCAAAAGGAGTCGTAAACAATATGAAAATTGACTTGAGTTACAGAGGGAAAATCGGCCAGGAAATGAATTCTGGCTCAATGTTGCTGTGAAGGCAGAAGTCCAAGGACGTCCTGAGGAAGGGCTTGTAAAAAGAGGAAGGTATTGTGAAGAGACTGAGAGAAAGGCTTCAGGCCTTTAATCTTGCTGCAGATGTTAGCAAGCACCTACCAGGGATCTCTGGTTGTGACCCTGCCAAAGTTAACAACATTGGGGAGACCACCGCACACGAATAATGTATCACAGCAGTTAAGTTACTGGACATAGTAATTCACGGAACTTGAGTTTAAAATCACTCTGTAGCAGTTTCAGAATTTTAAAGGCTGTTATCAGTGATGGTGACAATTAAGCTGTGGGATCATCGTATTAACAAAATGGATTCAATAATGTTCTTCAAGGAAAGGAAGCGGCCACCCTTAACCCGTTTTGGTTTTTACATTATTGTGTCCCACAACAGCCCGATCAACCCTGAACTGTCCTCTGAGCTGGCCCAGCAAGCCATTAGCTGTATCAAATCGCACCATCTTCCCAAAGCCAACCGGGGATGGACAATAAATCCTGGAGTTTCTGGTGGCAGCTACATTTTTAAGGAAGTGAAAAACATCGGGCGGAATTCTCCCATGCCGCCGCCGGCGGGTTCAAAGCTGCACGCGGGAAAATTCAGTGGGAGGCAGAAAAGTCGGTTTTATGCCACTGTGAATTTCCCATGGGATCTTCCACTGGTGCCCACCGTGGCAGATTGGGAATGCCGCTGGAGGCTGGCGTGAAACTGATTTACACTAATGGGATGTAAATGAAGACCGAACTGGAATTTCCCCCCCTCCCCCACCCACTCCACCCTCCACTGCCCAACACCCACCCCTACCCTACCCTCCAGATTCTCTGTCTCGCCAGCGGGAAAACATGCCCGTCTGGAACAGGTCTGGATCAATGTGGCATGTGAAAGTCCGGGACTTACCCAAAGGTAACAAATCATTCATCACCAATAGACTTAATGGAATCAACCTGTTGCATAGTGTACAGTGATTCATCAGACTCTTTGGCTGATATCACTCCAGTGGTTACCTGTATAAGTTTGCTGTGCATCTTTCTAGCCACACACTAGTGTGCAAAATGATTTGGCTTCTCGCAGCTAAAACATTGCTTTCCCCACACTGGGCAGCCCTTCTTTTCCTTTCTGTAATGTCCTCCGCAGTATTTCCATCCTGTCCTTTGTCTGTGATTGTTCTGCTCTTATGACCTGGAGAGTGCCTCAGCATAATTCAACTCCCGGTCTGTCCTATCAACTGGATGCTCTATTTGATATTTTACAACCCCTGCTCTTTTAAGAGTTAAGTTTCTTGAGAATAAATTTCTCCTCCCTCAGTAGACTTGGTCTCCTTGTAGGATCTCTTATGCCTAAAACAATCCTATCCTTAATGAGATCATCTTTTAGTTGCCCAAACTCACAGGAGACTGTGAGCTGTGTTAATGCAGTCACAGTAAGAAGTCTCACAACACCAGGTTAAAGTCCAACAGGTTTATTTGGTAGCAAATACCATAAGCTTTCGGAGCACTGCTCCTTCGTCAGATGGAGTGGAAATGTGCTCTCAAACAGTGCAAACAGACAAAATCAAGTTGCAGAATACTGATTAGAATGCGAATCCTACAGCCAGCCAGGTCTTAAAGGTAATGCAGTCACACAGTGAACATGGAGTCTGTTTCACCTTGACCTCCAGTATTGAATACATAGCATTCATAAATTATGTTCACTTGGGGTTTAAAGCATGCCTTAAAATCCCCTTTTGTCTGCTTCTTTTGTTCGTTGAATAGATTCAGGGTGGGATACAATTTGTAACAATCTCTCCCCAGCAGTGTTAAAAGTGTTGCTGCTCGGATCAACTCCAAATTATTAATTAAATCTGTTGCAACCTTGTGATTTCGGCAATGCAAGTAGAGAAACTGCCTTTCTGCTGCATATCACCTTTGATTTTGACAGGAGCTGGGAGAGGAAAATATACAACGATTTTGACTCACCCAGTGTTTTACTTGCAGGCTCAGGTGTGTGTTTGGTTTTCCTTGTCAGTGGCTTTTTTCAGCAGCTTTTAGCAGGTTCGAACATTTCTGTGTTCCTTTTTAGTAGCTGTAGCTTCTCCACAGCTTTTCAAAACTCAATCTCAGTTCCCTTTCTGACATCATGGGCGGGATGCTCTGGCTCACCCCGAAGCCGAAAAATCTCACCCGAGGTCAATGGACCTTTCCCCTGTCCGCCCCTTGCCCGCTCTGTTTCCCCTGGCGGGCGGAGTGGGAAAATTCGCCCCCAAGTTTTTAGTTCGAAGATACAGGTGTTTCTAGTGTAATGCCTTTATTAAACTGACTATAAGATGACTTCCCCCTGTGTCTCACGGCAGAGGTCACATGACAATGGCAAGCCAATAAGGACATGAAGTAATGATTGCATTCCAAAACAGAAACATGCGCAGGCTTATTTAATTTAAATACCTAAGGATTCCACACGATCAGGTCCAATGTCGACTTTCTTGCTTTGGAGGTGATTGTCCAATTGAATAGCACAGTCATAATGAACTAAGTGACCCCCGTTCTTAGTTCTGTGATTGCGCCTTTCACACATTTAAATTAGTGGCATATAGAATTCTGGAGCTTATTTTGTTTCAGTAGGTTCTGAATGAAGAGTGTTTGTTTTGTTATATTTTCTAATATTTTTTGCATTTTTCAGAATTCTTTTTTTGCTCGCCAACACTTTCCTTCAAACATCCGGACTCCTGCTGCTACTTAAAGAGAATCACGAGAAGATGAGGGGCGGAATTTTCCCGACCCGCCTGCCACGGGAATCGCAGCAGACGGGGACGGACTATGCAAAGGTCCGTTGACCTCGGGCGAGAATTTCTGGCCTTGGGGCGAGCACGGCCGAAAAATCCCACCCGAAAACTCCAAAGCTTTCAACCCCAAGCCACGGAAAGTGGAAGGTTACCTTCGTCTGATAACCTTGTGGTCTGGAAACATTTAACGCATGGCATTACAACTCCTTTGCATTTTAAAATGGAATGGCAAGTGTTGACAACAAATAACATTGTGAGTCACTTATTCATGAAACATCTCAAACTATTTAATTTCTTGCAGAATTAGCATTTATAATTGAAGGCGCAGTGTGCGCAGTAGTATTGAAATTCCCAAAATGCATTTTTGGAGAGAGACAATAGACATTCCATTCATGAACCAAATTGCACAACAGTTAGGTAATTTACAATCCCTCACTGGAGAATTGTGATTAACTACAAACCTCTGCAGCTTTAAATTATCCATTGACATTCTTTTAAGCTGTCACATTTACGTGGAAGAATTCTCAGAGTTGATTAAAATCTGTCAACAGAAAGCACCAGTCAACAAGTTCAACAAAGTCGGTCCGTTTAACATTTCCCTGTCTTTGAACTGACTCAGTTGCAGCCGTGTGTTATAAACCCTAAAATGCTGTACGTCTAAATGGGATGGTCGACTGCCTGCTACTGCAACTGGTGCGGCACAGTGGCACTGCTGCCTCACAGCGCCAGGGACCTGGATTCGATTCCTGGCTTGGGTCACTGTCTGTGTCGACCCTCGTGTCTGCGTGGGTTTCCTGCGGATGCTCCAGTTTCTTCCCACAGTCCAAAGATGTGCTGGTTAGGCTGATTGGCATTGATAGATTGACCCTAGTTTCAGGGGGGGAATTGGCGGGGTAAATATGTGGGGTTATGGGGATAGAGTGGGATTGCTGTTGGTGCAGGCTTGATGGGCCGAATGGCCTCCATCTGTACAGTAGAGATTCTATGATTTCCCTGTGTTTGACCTGACTCAGTTGCAGCCATATGTTTTAAACCCTAAAATGCTGTGCGTACAAATGGGATATTAGACTGCCTGCTACCGCAACTATGCTGTGAGCTCTGTGACAACATATTTTGAGGATTGCATTCTTTTGTCATTGTGGTGAACCATCGTTGGTTCCCACCAGGTAGTACTGAGCCAGGGTCTGGCCAGTACTATGAGTCTGTATATAAAAGCCTTTATTTCCTCGAGCATCTCTAGCCTCGTGAGTTATATCGCGCATCAATTTTATTGACTACTACAATAGAGCTACCATATATAATACACGATCCCAGACTGAAGGGTCCCAGACAGAGCAGTGACCTTTATACCTCTCCCAGGAGGCGGAGCCCGACTGGGACGTACCATAATAACTATATTACAGGTAGAACAGCCCAACCCTAACCCCAACAGTAACATGTAGAAGAGCCCAACCCTAACCCCAACAGTAACATATATACAGACTCATAGTACTGGCCAGACCCTGGCTCAGTACTACCTGGTGGGAACCAACGATGGTTCACCACAGTCATGTTGTTTGCTGAGCACTGATGCGCTGTTGAAGTTAAACAAGTTCAGAGATATACGGATCCACATTATGGCTCCATATGTGTGACAACACTCATTCTGCTTTCGTCGGGATAACCTTGCAATCAGACAGGTTAAACAAATGCAAGGAAAAAGGGTATATGATCATTCTTACGGTTGGTTCCAATAAGCTTATTCATGGTTCGGGAATATATTTTTAAAGTTTCCCATCTCCACCCTTCTGAGCTCCCCCAGCCCATGAGAAAAGTCAATTATAGTGGCGTCTTTGTTTCCTTAACAGTGAATGATCGATCAATGTTTCATTCAAAGCCTTATCCATCCATCGCTGTTATCCTGATGCGTGACTTTCTTCTGAATCCATCCTTACACTATATCCTTAATGCTACCAGAAGTACTCATTTTATTGTCACCTCTATGCCCTTAACAGATAGAGATAGATATATTTCTAATAAAAAAGGGATAAGGGGATATGGGGAACAGGTGAGGAGGCGGATTTGAGACTAGGGAGAGATCTGCCATGACCTGATTGAATGGCGGAGCAGGCTCGAAGGGCTGAATTAGCCTACTTCTGCTCCTAATTCCTATGTTTCTATATTTTAAAAAAATCACACTTAGACTAAACAAAATAATCGGGGAAGAAAAACAAACTAATTCTGTGTTCAAAGCAGCAATGTTCAAAATAATAAACGTTTTTGATAACAAGGGGTAATTGATTCCACGAGTGGGAGGGCTGTTAACCAGAAAACAGAGTTAAGATAATTGTCAGAAGTACCAAAGATAAAATGAGGAGGATTTTTTTTTGAACATGTTGTTATAATTGGGAATGTAATGCCTGAAAGGGAGGTGAAGCTGGGTTCAATTATAAATTTCAAAATGGAATTGGATAAATACTTGAATGGGATAAAAAGATTATATGGCCAAGGGGAGTAATCTTGGGAATTAGACTAATAGGACAACTCTTTTACAGAGCAGACACGTGCGTGCCTGGGCTGAATAGCTTCTGCACTTTCTGATTCTGCAGTGGAAATCTGTTTTTATTCTTTCGTAGGATGTGGGCGTTGCCGGCAAGGCCATTATTAGTTCTCTATCCCTAATTGCCCTGGAGCAGGTGGTAGTGATCGTTCTTCTTGAACCTTTGTAATCCGTCTGGTCATGTCCATCTGAAATGAAAACATCTATTATACATCTAATTTGCTGACAACAGCTAATCCTGTACTAACTACTGAAAAATGTCAGTGAAAATGTGAATAATGCCGCTGTGGAGATAAATGTTTCTCAAGCTTTTGAAACATGGCCAAGCATTTATAATGGGCTCAGCTGTCAAACAACAAAGCCATTTGAAATTGAAACAGCAAACAGCTATTTTTTTTTCTGAACTACAGCAAATGTCCTGTCAGTCATTGCATTCCAGCAGCAGGTGTCTTTTTTTTTCTCCTCACTCACTGAAAGCTGCTGACATCTTTTTACGCTTTTAAAGGGCTAGAAATTTAAAGCACTACAAATCATTTCCCAGGTAGTGTTTGCGTCAGTTCTTAATGTGGAAGATCAATTTTCCCAATTGAAGAAGTACTGTCATGCATCTCACTGATACAATGCTGATGAATCTAATGATCAACTTACCTTTACAGGATGGAACCCTGTAATAAATAACTGCAGTAAAAATACAGCTAAATTACAATGCAAAATTTAACAATTGGAACTGACAGAATAGATGGTTTTGTATGTGAAACCTTGTCAATTTAAGAATTCCAGGAGCAGGGGACTTTTTTTTTTGGTTCCCCACTTGGGCCTGGGGTCCTCGCATGGTTTATGCCTCCTCTGATGTATATAATCATATATTCTTACTGACGGAGCCCAACTCCACAAAACTCACGGGTGGCAGTTAGACTGCCCAACCCTGCAACTGAAGACAGCAAAGGTGGGAGTCATCTGTGAGTCACCCAAAAAGCAGTATTTTGCTTTTACCTGTACTTTTCTTTGTTCTTTGTTCTATTGCACCTTTGCCCTTAAGGCCAAATTTATATTTAACCTGGCTTAAAGATGTTTTAAAATTGAAACTGAAATAGGTTTTAAGTTTTAAGTACAACTTGATGAAGCACGGCTCCTGCCATGGCGAATTACCTCCATTCATCAAAATATTAAAATGCAGCATCTGTATTTTACATGGACCAATTAATATCTTGGGCCTAGTTTCCACTCCTCTGAATTTGTCAGTATGGATTTAAAGTTTCCACAATCGTAGCTGAATGGATTTTCCCAGGCACAGACACACTGCGTTGCCCCTGCAAGGTGGAGATGAAGGCAGGGCTGGGTAAGGAGGAGGTAATTTTGCATTTGAACTGTTATTTTATTTTTAATCATTGTCCATGAATCACACTGCCCTGAATTATTGATTTGGGGCACACCGCGATTAATATTATTCACACCATAATTATCATTTTTTTTTCCATCATTGCAATTAGCATTTTTAATCACACTGTGGTAAATCACTGAACTTCTAATTATACGGCAACTATCAGTTCAATCGTATTAAAATGAATCGTTTTATTTCCTGAAAGTGCCAGTTGCCATTAGCACCCAGTTGATTTATGCTACTTGGCTTTCTCCCACTCCTTCGATTATGTGGGTAAAATAAAGGTTTGAAAAGGTGCAGCATGGTGGCACAGTGGTCAGCACTGTTGCCCCTCAGCACCAGGGACCCGGGTTCAATTCCGGCCTCGGGTGACTGTCTATGTGGAGTTTGCACATTCTCCCCATGTCTGCGTGGGTTTCCTCCGGGTGCTCTGGTTTCCTCCCACAGTCCAAAGATGTGTTGGTTAGGTTGATTGGCCATGCTAAATTGCCCCTTAGCGTCAGGGGGATCAGCAGGGTAAATATGTGGGGATAGGCCCTGGATGGGATTGTCACCGGTTCGATGGGCTGAATGGCCTCCTTCTGCACTGTAGGGCTTCTATTGAGCCCAAAATACAGTTCTGTGAAGAAGGTTCTCCCTGAATTCATTCTTAAATGGCAGAGCTCTTGTTTAAAGAGGCTGTGCGCTCTTGTTCTGGATTCTCCGACTCGGGGGAAATTCTTTCTTTGTCCCGTCCGGTGAGCTCCATAGCCTTCCATAGATTTGGTCACCAAAGTTAAACAGAACACCAGATGTCCAAACCTCAACATAACCGAAGCATCACTTTTGTATTTCTCATCTTTCCTTCAGAGATGTTATCAGTATCACGTCAGCTTGGATTGATATTTGTTCTGGTTTTAGCTTATTTTCATTGTGTAATTTCTCTTTCTCTCTTCCCTTCCTCCTTGGTCCCTATGTACCTCCTTACTTTGCCACCAAAAACTAGTTACTTTTCTTCAAAGAATGGGAACTGAGTGCTTTAGTGATGCCCGCACAGAGGAAATGTCTCTAAATGCCGCATTGCTGGTCTGATATCCAGTACTGCAGAAATGGCCATTTTGTCCACAAAGTAACCCATTGCCTTCAGCCCCTGCCAGAAACTCTGTTCTCTCACCACCAACTCCATCCCTTGGTCTGGCAACCATCTGAGGTGCTACCAGACCGTGTGTCACTGTGATGAGTTTCTGGCTACATGTACACTCCAAAACCAAGACCAAGCTTTCCACCTCTGTAATATCACCTGATGTTTCCTCTCACTCAGCTCACCCATGGCTAAAACCCTGTGCTTGGATTTGATCACCCCAATACTCTCTTAGCCAGTTTCCCATCTGCATTGCTCCAAAAGCTCACCTACAACACTGCCCCCCCACCTCATCCCCACCCCACCTCACCCCATCCCCCCCCAAACCCTCCCACCCCACCCCCAGTCTCCACCATGTTTGCTGCTCTCCACCTCCGCCAAGACCTCTGAGCTCCTCTATGTCTGGCTCCTTGAGCATTTCTGATTTTACATTTCTCCACCTTACTGGTGACCTTGCCTTCAACTGCCTCATGCCTTAATTTCTGCAATTCCCTCTTTCTACCCCTCACTTTTCCTTAGCTCTTTGCCCAAGCTCTGTGCCACTTGGAGTCATAGAATTATACAGTGTAGAAGGAGGCCATTCGGCCCATCGAGTCTGTGCCAATCACAATCCCACCCAAGTCCTATCCCCTTAACCCCATGCATTTACCCTAGCTAGTTCCTCTGACACTAAGGGGCAATTTATCACAGCCAACCCACCTAACCCTCTTTGGACTGTGGGAAGAAACCGGAGCTTCTGGAGGAAACCCATGCAGAACCGAAAGAATGTGCAAACTCCACACAGACAGTGACCCAAGCTGGGAATTGAACTCGGGTCACTGGCGCTGTGAGGCAGCAGTGCTAACTACTGTGCCACCATGCCCGCCTCTTGTCCCAGTATTGCCTTGCATGGTTTGGTGTCAAACGTTGTCCGATAATTCTGCCTGTAAAATGTCCTGGGACGCATTAACTATGTTCAAGGTGTTATATAAATACAACTTGTTGCTGTTGTTGTTGTCCTGTGCTGAGGTGTTTCATTGGATGAGCTCATGGAAGTCAAACGCCGAAATCTTGCTGCCGTTCACACTGACAGGATCTTACAACCATGCCAATGGTGCACTACCCTCCCCCTCCTTGGATCTCCTGGCACTGAGAGGGAGCGTTCAACAGGAAACACCATTGACAATGGCAAGATCATAAGATCTTGCTGCCAGCATACGGCTACCACCTCCTGCCCCTGCGAGACGCGCCACGGAGAGGGAGAACGATCCTGCCCAAAATCACGAGTTGGACATGATTATTGTCCATATGTCAGACAGACGTCAATGCAATATTCAGCAGGTTCTTCAACAGTGGAAGATTTTACAGCTCAAGTCTGATCCCTCAGTCATCAGCCAGTTATTTACATGGACTCGTCAGCAGATGTCACTGTAAGACTTAAGCGTTATGTTGGATCAGCCCTGAATTTAAAAAAAATCAATTTATGGGATGTTGTTGTCACTGGCTCGGCCAACATTTATTGCCCTTCTCGAATTACTCTGCAGACGATGGTGTTGAGCTGTCTTCTTGAATTGCTGCATCCCTCAGGTATAGGCCCACCCACAGTGCTGTTAGGGAGGGAATTCCAGGATTTTGACCCAGTGACAGTGAAGGAACAGAGATATATTTCCAAGTCAAGATGGTGAGTGATTTGTAGGGGAATCTCCAGGTAGTGGTGTTCCCAAGTACCTGCTACTCCTGTCCTTTAAGATGGTAGCGATCTTGGATTTGGAAGGTGCTGCCTATGGAACCTTGGTGAAGTCCTGCAGTGCATCTTGTAGATGGCACACACGGCTGCCACTGCGCACTGGTGGTGGAGGGATTGGATGTTTCTGGAAGGGATAGCAATCAACTGGGTTGCTTTGTCCTGGATGGTGTCGAGAGATGTTGGAACTTGGCACTCATCCAGGCAAGTGGAGAGTATTCCAATACACTCCTGACTTGTGCCTTGTAGATCTAGGGGGTCAGGAGGTGAGTTATTCGTCATAGAATTTCTAGCCTTTGATCTGCTCTGGCAGCCACAGTAATTATGTGGCTCATCCAGTTCAGCTTCTGGTCAATGGCAATCCCCAAGATGTTGATTGTGAAGGATTCGACAATGAAGAATTCAACAATGGAAATGCCATTGACTGTCAAGGGTGATGGTTAGATCCTTTCTTGTTGGAGATAGCCATTGACTGGAACTTGTGTGGCATGAATGTTACTTGCCACTTGTCAGCCCAAGACTGGACATTGGCAGGGATCCAGTGTGCAATCAACCCCGATTCATTTGTTGTACATTTACATTTGTACTGCCTGTTGCTTTACATTGTCATTGCATGCAGCCGACACTATCTTCCCTGCTCATGGTTATCCGAGAGCTTGAGTGTCTGCTAAAAGCATGACATCTTATAAACAGGAGGTGAATAATCGCTGCAAGAGGCCATGAGAGTCATTGGAAATCTGAATCTACATTGCATTACTTTGACAAATGGCTGAACATGCAAGACAGCATGCATCACTGCTCTCTAACAATGCACTGGAGGCCTTGGTGAAAGGAATGGGCTGGAAGAAAGACATCCATTGACTATCTAGACAGATGATGAAACAATGGCTGGGAGTCAATATGGAGGTCAATGCCAGAATAATATGTCCAAATGGATAATTTTCTGACTGACAGGATGTTACAAGCGGAGTCCCACAGGGGTCAGCGCTGGGGCCCCAACTTTACTGACTTAGCTCAAGGGAGAGAAAGCATTGTGGCTAATTTGCAGATGACACAAAGATAGGTGGGAAAGAATATCGTGAAGAGGGCATAGGGAGGTTGTGGGCAGATATAGGCAGGTTGATTGAGTCGGCAAAAATCTGGCAGAGGGAGGATAAACTGGGAAAATGAGAAGTTATTAACTCTGGCAGGAAGGACAAAAAAAAACCCCATTGAATTATTTAAAACGCGAGCGGCTTCAGAATTCTGAGGTTTATTTTTATTCATTCATGGGACGTAGGCGTCACTGGCTGGGCCAGCATTTATTGCCCATACCTAGTTGCCCTTGAGAAGGTGGCGGTGAGCTGCCTTCTTGAGTGATTTGCTGGGCCATTTCAGAGGGCACTTGAGAGTCAACCAAATTGCTGTGGCTCTGGAGTCACATGTAGGCCAGACCAGGTAAGGATGGCAGATTTCCTCCTCTAAAGGGCATCAGTGATCCAGATGGACTTTTTTGCACAATCGACAATAGTTTCCTTGTCATCGGTAGATTCTTAATTCCAGATTTTTTTTGTTGAATTCAAATTCCACCATCTGCCGTGACGGGATTCGAACCGGAGTCCCCAGAACATTAGCTGAGTTTCTGTATTAATAGTCCAGCGGTAATACCACTAGGCTGTCACCTCCAGTGCAGGGCATGAATCACAAGATGTTAGTATTCAGGTACAGCAAGTAATTAATAGAATGCTATCCTTTATTACCAGAGGAATTGACTTTAAAAGTAATGTTGTTAAGGTTCAGTTATGCAGGATATGTGTGTTAAGGAGTGTTGTTCTCCTTATTTAAGGAATGATGTAAATATGTTGGAGGCAATTCAGAAGAAGTTTATTCGGTTGATACCTGGAATCAGTGAGTTGTCTTCTGGGGAAAGGTTGGACAGACTGGGCTTGTTTCCACTGCAGTTTAGAAGAGTGAAGGGTGACTTGATTGAAGTGTATAAGATCCTGAATTGTTCTAACAAGGTGACGGGAAAGGATGTTTCCTCTTATGTGTGAGTCCAGCACTAGGGAGCACAGTTTTAAATTGTGGGTCATCCTTTTAGGGCAGAGTTGAGGAAAAACGTTTTCTCGGAGGGTTGTGCGACTTTGGAACTCTCTGCCTCACAAAGGTCATGGAGGTGGGGTCACTGAAAATTTTTAAGGTTCAGGTCGGTAGAATCTTGTCAGGCAAGGGATAATTATTTCTGCTTTTATTACCTATGTTCATATGTAATCACAAACCCAAAAAGGAGAGTGCAAGAGGAGGACATTGGGACAGGTAATAAGCAAAACTTAGAGGTGAGTGCGAGAGAAGAGACACTGGGACAGGCAGTCAGCAAAACTTAGAGGAGAGTGCGAGAGAAGGGACCTGAGACAAGTAGTCATCAGCACCTAAAGGAGAGTGTGAGAGGAGGACTCTAGGACAGGCAGTCGGACAGGCAGTTAACATCATAGGAGAAACATAGCTTCATTAGTTGAGTGAAGGGGAGCGAAGACAACCGGAGCTGCAAGGGACACTGGGGCAGTGGATGAATAGAGATCAAAGTTCACACCACAGGAAAACAGTAAGTTCATTGGTGGTAAGAAGCTATAAAGGATTGTATTTAAATAGCTTAAATTAGAAAAAAACATATCATTTTTATAAAGAAGTAGCCCTCTGGATTTCCTTAAGGAACCTTAACAATAGGGAAGTAAAGTCAAATCAAGTCAAAGTGAAATAAAGTTATAAAGTAAACAAAGTAAGATAAAGTTAGCATTGGAGTAGTAAAGTTATGTTACTAGCAATGTATTCTACTAATTTGATTTACACTAAGTGTAATAAATAGTTTTTAGAGTTACAGAATGGCAGTGGGGTGTACATCCTGTGATATGTGTGAAGTTGTGGGCATAGCATATGCCTAGACAAGCACATCTGTAGGGAATGTTACCAGCTGTACAAGCTTGAGCTCCAGGTTTTGGAACTTGAGTGGTGGTCGGAGTCACTGCTGTGCATCTGCATGACAGAGGACTATGTGAATAGCACGTTTAGGGAGGTGGCCACACCAAGGGTTAGAAGTATAGAGTCAGAGAGAGAATGGTCACCACCAGGCAGTCTAAGACAACCAGGCAGGTAGCATAGGATGCCCTGTATCTATCCTACTTGCTAACCAGTTTTCCATTTTGGAAGCTGATGCGGTCGATGTCTCCTCAGGGGAGTTCAGCCAGAGCCAAAGTTGTGGCACCAAGGGCAGCTCAGCTGTACGAGGGAGGAAGGAGAATGGAAGGGCAATAGTGATAGGGGATTCCATAGTCAGAGGATCAGACAGGTGATTCTGTGGCAGTAAACATGACTCCAGGATGATGTGTTGCATCACTGGTGCCAAGATTAAGATATCATGGAGCGGCTGCAGGATATCTTTCTGGGGGAAGGCGCTCAGCCAGAGGTTGAGGTCCACATTGGTACCAACTACAGAGGTGGGAAGAGGGATGAGGTCCTGAAAGCAGATTTCAGGGAGTTAGGAAGGAAATTAAAAATCAGGACCTCAAGAACAATGATCTCAGGATTACTCCCAGTGCCACATTTTAGTGATCATAAGAATAGTAGGATTGGTCGAGTAAATACGTGGCTGGAGAAATGGTGTAGGAGGGAGGGCATCAGATTCCTGAGGCTTTGGGACTGGTTCTGGGGGCAGGTGGGAACAGTACAAGATGGACAGGTTACATTTTAGCAAGACTGGCCCTGCTATATGTGCAGGGAGATTTGGGGTGGATTTGAACTAGCTTGTCAGTGATGTGGGAACCTGAAGGATTCAGAAAGCTTTTGGTAAAGTCTCCCATAGGAGGTTAGTTAGCAAAATTAAAAGATGTGGGATAGGGGGCAAACATACAGTCATGGATTAAGGATTGGTCAACAGACAGAAAACAGACAGTCGGAATAAATGAGTCATTCTCACGTTAAGGATCAGTACTTTGGGCCAGCTGTTCACAATATATATATCATTGATTTAGATGTACAACCAAATGTAATATTTCCAAATTCGTAGATGATACAACGCCAGGCAAGAATGTGTGTTGTGAGGAAGATATACAGTGGCTACAGGAGGATTTGGATAGACTGAGCGAGTGGACGCGAACGCAGGAGATGGAATATAATGTGGAAAAATGTGAGGTCATTCATTTTGATAGAAGGAACAGATGTGCAGAGCATTTCACAAATGGTAAGAAGTTAGAAAGTGTAGATGCACAAAGGAACCTGGGTGTCTTCTCCATAAGTCACTAAAGGCTAACATGCAGGTGCAGCAAGCTATTAGAAGGCGAATTGAATGTTAGCCATTATCGCAAAAAGATTTGAATAGAGAAGTAGAGGTTTTGCTTCAAATGTATAGAAGCTTGGTTAGACCACACCTGGAGCACTGTGTGCAGTTTTGGTCCCCTTACCTCAGAAAGAATATTATTGCCAAAGAGGGAGTGTAGGGAACGTTCACCACACTTGGTCCAGGGCTGGCAGGGATGTCTTATCAAGAGAAATTTGGCAGACTGAGCTTTGTATTTTCAAAGAATGAAACCTTACACAACATGCCTCAACATTCCTGCTAAACCCGGCGACACTGAGATCGGAGCGCCATCTTTAAAGTGCACCTCGATTATAACAGGAATAAACCTTCCCCCCCCCCCCCCCCCGCCTCAGCCCTACATGGAGATCTCAGGGGGCCCCCTCCTCACCCCCAATCAGAGTTAGTTCTTCTCTCTCTCCCCAGCCGCCCCCTCCCTCAACGGTCATCGCCGGCATTCCCTGCTCCTCTGTCCGCCCCCGGCTCACAGGTTCACGTCTGGGTGTACGTGTGGTAAATCATGCTGACATTACATCACGTCGGCATGGTGACAATATATGGCGGAAGGAGGGGGCTGATTAATGATATTAAATGTAATTCAAATTCATGTAAGGTGCGTAAATGGACGTGAACCTGATGGAATCGCTGGTGAGGAGTGGGAATAATCTGAGACCGCGATGTCGCCGACGACTTCATGATCTCGAGTCCCCACTGGCATTCGCACAGACGGTGAACCTGGGCTCAAGATCACCCCCCCTCCCCCTCCCCCACCCCTACTGAGCTTCTCCAACATTTTCTATTTTATTTTAAATTTCCATTATATGTAGTATTTTGCTTTTATAAAAGTTAGGATGTTTTGCCATGGTTGTATAGGGTATTAATGGGACTATATCTAGAGTCATGTATACAGTTTACTCTTCATATTTAAAAAGGAGATAACTGCATTATAAGTAGTTCAGAGAAGATTCACTTGACTGATTCCTGGGATAGGTGGTGCTGTGGCTATCCTATGAGGAAAGGTTAGACGGGTTGGGCCTGTATCCATTGGAGTTTGGAAGAATTAAAGGTGATTTTATCGAAACATATAAGATTCTGAGGGTTCTTGACAGAATGAATCCTGTGAGGATATTTCCCCGTATGGGTGAAACCAGAATGAGGGAAGACAGGGGTCTCCCATTTAGGACAGAGATGAGGACAATTTATTTTTCTCTCAGGTTGTTAGGCTGTGGAACTCTCTTCCCCAAAGAGCTGTGGAGGCAGAGTCATTGAACATTTTGAAGGTTGCGTTAGATAGTTTCTTGGTTGACAAGAGGGTCAAAGGGGTAAGGAATTGGATGCAAAGCGGAGTTGAGGCTACAATCAGATCCACGATGATCTTATGGAATGGTGGAGCAGGCTCGGGGGGCAGAATGGCCTACATCTGCTCTGAACGTGTATGTTTGTACATTCATTATGGCCTTCTGTTAAGTGTTCACCTTCCTCCAATTCCTTCCTCAAGCAGCTTGCCCTACTCTCCTTTACGTCTCATCATTCCTGCAGCCATGTGCAAATCCCATTGGATGGACTGGGTCTCTCACGTCTGGAACATTAAAAATTACAGGAAAAGACTGCAAGATCAGCCAGGCTACTTCCTGTAGCATAGAAAAACTATCACCAAGTAGGGGAACCCTCCAAAAATGTAGAGAGTTGCACCAGCAGCCAGACAGTGAGATAACCTCAATGACTTGCACGGGGAATCACTGAGTCCTACACAATGTATGAGCTCCCTGGGGATTGGTAATTGACAAACCAGGTGGAGCTTGTATATCGAGCCCTTTATAAAGCAGGCCACGAGTGGGTCCATATTCTATTGTCCCAGTTGGGACCTGTTGTGTTCACCACAGGCTTGTGGCTTTTGCCTTACTTTATTTTGTGCAATAAGGCATTATTCCTTTACAGCTGACTCCTGGGCCAGAACTCTACCACCTCGCCCGTCATGGGGACAGAGCAGACGAGGGTCCGACAATGGAAATCTCCGTTGATCCCGGGCGGGAATTTCCGGTCTCAGTCGAGCGAGGCCATAAAATCCCGCCCCTGGATTTATTATCGACGCAAAGAAAATTCAGTAACTAACGCATAATTACTTCATGCTGCTTTGAGGTTTAACAGTTCAAAGTTTATTGATTAGTGTCACATGTAGGTTAATATTAACACTGCAATGGAGTTGTTGTGCAAAATCCCCGAGTCGCCACACCCTGGCGCCTGCTCGGTTACACTGAGGGAGAATTTAGCACAACCAATGCACCTAACCAGCACATCTTTCGGACTGTGGGAGGAAACCGGAGCACCCGGAAGAAACCTATGCAGACACAGGGAGAATGTGCAGACTCTGCACAGACAGTGGCCCAAGCCGTGAATCGAACCCAGGTACCTGGTAATGTGAGGTAGCAGTGCTAACCACTGTGCCACCGGTTGTGAGGGTAGTGATGGTAGTACTGGTGCAGGATGATCCTTCATTTTGTTTAACCTCGTGTTTGGCTGTGCATTGGCTGTGGAGCCAGGGTCAGTTAGTTTATCGCAGCCAATCACTTTTCCAAGACATTGCTGTGTCCATTTCTGGTGGAAATGTCCATCTTGCACACCACCAGGCAGCCAGGACAGCACCTTCTAAACTGGTATTAAACTGTCCAATTTTTCACCGGGATTTACAACTGCAGAAAATCAAACAGAAAAGCTTCAGTGTTTTGATTATTTTTCGACCAAATATGTACTGACAGTAAATTTTTATTCAAATGCCCCAGAGATCCTACCTATCAGCTGCGATTAGTAAACCACTAACTCAGTAAAATAACTCGGGGAATGAGAAATCCCACAAGCGCACAATCTGGCCAATATATTGAGCGAGGGGAGAATCCGTATTTGTTTTTATCTAATGAGCTGTCTGTCAATTACACACAGCCAACACTTACTGAGGAGAAGAGGCGAGGCACTTGAGTTGCACCAGTTGGTTCAGCTTATGTTAAATTAGCTATCAACACATAACTACACCAACTCACAATTATGCAGTACCTTGAGAGTAGAGAAAACCCTGAGGTGACTCAAAAGACTTAATCAAGGGAAAAGAGATTCGTGGACAAGCAATCCAGAGACTCAGGCTGGGGAAAACGGATTCAAGTCCCACCATGGCCGTCGGTGACATTTAAATTCAATTGACAAAGTCTAGTTTCAGTAACGGCGCCCATGAAACTATTATCGATCGTTGTGAAAACATTACTGTTCACCAAATCTGCTATCCTTATCTGTTCTGGGAGGTGGAGAGCATTTCTGGACATACCCTCTGACCAAGAGGACGCTGGCAGCACGGTGGCACGGTGGTTAGCACTGCTGCCTCACAGCACCAGGGAACCGGGTTCAATTCCGGCCTCGGGTCACTGTCTGTGTGGTGTTTGCACATTCTCCCTGTGTCTGTGTGGGTTTCCTCTGGGTGCTCTGGTTTCCTCCCATCGTCCAAAGATGTGTGGATTAGGTTGGTTGGCCATTAATTAACCCTTGTGTCAGGGAGATTAGCAGGGTAAATATGAGGGGTTACGAGAATAAGGCCTGGGTGGGATTGTTGTTGGTGCAGACTCGATGGGCCAAATGGCCTCCTTCTGCAGTGTAGGGATTCTATGATTCTCTGAAGAGAAGACTGTCCAGCCTTCACTGAGCTTGACAATAGAAATATGAGAAGAAGATAATTTAAACTAAGGGGACTGGGAAAAGGAGTTGTAGTCCAGAAGTCAGAGAGGGTGGTGAGGTATTGGGGAAGGTATCAGGGTCAAGGGTGGGTACCGGTAGACAGGAAGGTGGGTTGAAGTGTGTCTACTTCAATGCAAAGGAGCATCCGGAACAAGGGAGATGAACTTGGGGCGTGGATTGGTACTTGGGACTACGATGTTGTGGCCATTACGGAGACGTGGGTAGAACAAGGACAGGAATGGTTGTTGGACGTTCCGGGGTACAGATGTTTCAGTAAGTGTAGGGAAGCTGGTAAAAGAGGTGGAGGAGTGGCATTGTTAATCAAGGATAGTTTAACGGCTGCGGAAAGGTACTTTGAGCGGGATCTGCACACTGAGGTAATATGGGCTGAGGTTAGAAATAGGAAAGGAGCGGTCACGTTGTTAGGAGTTTACTATAGGCCCCCAAATAGTAATAGAGATGTGGAGGAAGAAATTGCAAAGCAGATTATGGATATGTGTGGGGGTCACAGGGTAGTTGTCATGGGGGACGTTAACTTTCCAATTGGAAACCTTTTTCAATTGATTGGAACCTTTGTAGGTCAAATAGTTCGGATGGGGCAGTTTTTGTGCAGTGTGTGCAGGAGCGTTTCCTGACACAATATGTGGATGGGCTGACAAGAGGTGAGGCCACATTGGATTTGGTACTGGGAAATGAACCGGGCCAAGTGTTAGATTTGGTTGTGGGAGAGCACTTTGGAGATAGTGACCACAATTCGGTGTCTTTTGTTATTGCAATGGAGAGGGATAGGGCCGTACGGCAGGGCAAGGTTTACAATTGGGGGAGGGGTAATTATGATGCGATTAGGCAAGAATTAGGGGGCATAAGTTGGGAACAGAAACTGTCAGGGAAAGGAACTAATGAAAAGTGGAACTTTTTCAAGGATCAAATACTGGGTGTCCTTGATAGGTATGTTCCTGTCAGGCAGGGAGGAAATGGCTGAGTGAGGGAACCATGGTTCACGAAAGAGGTGGAATGTCTTGTGAAAAGGAAGAGGGAAGCTTATGTAGGGATGAGAAAACAAGGTTCAGATGGCTCGATTGAGGGTTACAAGTTAGCAAGGAATGAGCGGAAAAAGAGGCTTAGGAGAGCTAGGAGGGGACATGAGAAGTCCTTGGCGGGTCGGATCAAGGAAAACCCCAAGGCTTTTTACTCTTATGTGAGGAATAAAAGAATGACCAGGGTGAGGTTAGGGCCGGTCAAGGACAGTAGTGGGAACTTGTGTATGGAGTTAGTAGAGATAGGTGAGGTGATGAATGAATACTTTTCTTCAGTGTTCACCAAGGAGAGGGGCCATGTTTTTGAGGAAGAGAAGGTGTTACAGGCTAATAGGCTGGAGGAAATAGATGTTCGGAGGGAGGATGTCCTGGCAGTTTTGAATAAACTGAAGGTCGATAAGTCCCCTGGGCCTGATGAAATGTATCCTAGGATTCTTTGGGAAGCAAGGGATGAGATTGCAGAGCCTTTGATCTTTGGGTCCTCGCTGTCCACGGGGATGGTGCCAGAGAACTGGAGAATGGCGAATGTTGTTCCTCTGTTTAAGAAAGGGAATAGAAATGACCCTGGTAATTATAGACCAGTTAGTCTTACTTCGGTGGTTGGTAAATTGATGGAAAAGGTCCTTAGGGATGGGATTTACGACCATTTAGAAAGATGCGGATTAATCCGGGATAGTCAGCACGGATTTGTGAAGGGCAAGTCGTGCCTCACAAATTTGATTGAATTTTTTGAGGAGGTAACTAAGTGTGTTGATGAAGGTAGGGCAGTTGATGTCATATACATGGATTTTAGTAAGGCGTTTGATAAGGTCCCCCATGGTCGGCTTATGATGAAAGTGAGGAGGTGTGGGATAGAGGGAAAGTTGGCCGATTGGATAGGTAACTGGCTGTCTGATCGAAGACAGAGGGTGGTGGTGGATGGAAAATCTTTGGATTGGAGGCAGGTTGCTAGCGGAGTGCCACAGGGATCAGTGCTTGGTCCTCTGCTCTTTGTGATTTTTATTAATGACTTAGAGGAGGGGGCTGAAGGGTGGATCAGTAAATTTGCTGATGACACCAAGATTGGTGGAGTAGTGGATGAGGTGGAGGGCTGTTGTAGGCTGCAAAGAGACATAGATAGAATGCAAAGCTGGGCTGAAAAATGGCAAATGGAGTTTAACCCTGATAAATGTGAGGTGATTCATTTTGGTAGGACTAATTTAAATGTGGATTACAGGGTCAAAGGTAGGGTTCTGAAGACTGTGGAGGAACAGAGATATCTTGGGGTCCATATCCACAGATCTCTAAAGGTTGCCACTCAAGTAGATAGAGCTGTGAAGAAGGCCTATAGTGTGTTAGCTTTTATTAACAGGGGGTTGGGGTTTAAGAGTCATGGGGTTATGCTGCAACTGTACAGGACCTTGGTGAGACCACATTCGGAATATTGTGTGCAGTTCTGGTCACCTCACTATAAGAAGGATGTGGAAGCGCTGGAAAGAGTGCAGAGGAGATTTACCAGGATGCTGCCTGGTTTGGAGGGTAGGTCTTATGAGGAAAGGTTGAGGGAGCTAGGGCTGTTCTCTCTGGAGTGGAGAAGGCTGAGGGGAGACTTAATGGAGGTTTATAAAATGATGAAGGGGATAGATAGAGTGAACGTTCAAAGACTATTTCCTCGGGTGGATGGAGCTATTACAAGGGGGCATAACTATAGGGTTCGTGGTGGGAGATATAGGAAGGATATCAGAGGTAGGTTCTTTACGCAGAGAGTGGTTGGTGTGTGGAATGGACTGCCTGCAGTGATAGTGGAGTCAGACACTTTAGAAACATTTAAGCGGTTATTGGATAGGCACATGGAGCACACCAGGATGATAGGGAGTGGGATAGCTTGATCTTGGTTTCAGATAAAGCTCGGCACAACATCATGGGCCGAAGGGCCTGTTCTGTGCTGTACTGTTCTATGTTCTATGTTCTATCATGTGGTGGATCAGACATTAACTGTGGAGCAAAGACCTTTTTCCTTGCACTGTAATGTGTATAGTTATTCTGTTCATAAATCCTTGTTAGTTCACTAACCTGGTCTTGAGCTTTACCTCTCTACACCCCAAATGCAACGCTCAGTTTTTGTTTCAGATGTGCAGTTTCATGCTGTGATGTAAGTGCATTCCTTCAGGTATATAGTTCAATAAATCAGTTCTGCTGATGATTCCTTATATGGTTCTGCGGTCTCAGCCATTTCGAGAATCATTAGAACATTTCCACATGAATTGGCTTCCAAAATGATTTTCGGAAACGTGATTGGCATTTTTCTCTTAATTGGTTGCTGTTCCATTGCACTGCACTGTGGTTTGTTCCATTGATTCATGAGCCTGAATTTTCCAACTCTGCATCTGGCAGGGGTAATGGCTGGTGGGTGGGAAAATAAATTGCGGGAGAGTAAAAGTTAGTTTTCCATTGGTATAAAAACAGGTTGGGATCATCCGCCATCAATATCGGTGTGCATTTCCCTCTACATCGTGTTGGGAATGCCACTTCAATACATTAAAATATCATGAATGCCCGTTATGTGGGGGAGCTGAAGGCCTAGTGGTGTTATCGCTAGACTATTAATCCAGAAATCCAGAAACTCAGCTAATGTTCTGGAGACCTGGGCTCAAATCCTGCCACCGCAGATGGTGGATGTTGAATAAATTTTAAAAATCTGGAATTAAGAATCTACTGATGACCATGAAACCATTGTCGATTGTCGGTAAAACCCATCTGGTTCAGTAATGTCCTTTCGCGAAGGAAATCTGCCATTCTTACCTGGCCTGGCCTACATATGACTCCAAAGCCACAGCAATGTGGTTGACTCTCAACTATCCTCTGAAATGGGTGCTTCGATTTCCTCCCACACTAAATTGCTCCTTAGTCAGGTGGATACGTGGGGTTTTGGGGATAGGGCCGAAGTGGGATTATTGTTGGTGCAGACTCGATGGGCCACATGGCTTCCTTCTCCACTGTTGGGTATCTATGATTCTATGAAGGTCCAAGTCAATTCAAAAAAAGGCACAATTTGTTTCTAAAGAGGCATAATTGTTTTTGAATTCATTCTGGGACATCGTTGGCTGGTCAGCATTTATTGTCCATTCCTAGTTGCCCTTGGAGGGCAGTTGTGAGTCAACCATGTTGCTGTGGCTCTGGAGTCACATGTAGGCCAGATCAGGTAAGGATGGCAGATTTCATAGAATCATAGAAATCATAGAAACCCTACAGTGCAGAAGGAGGCCATTCGGCCCATCGAGTCTGCACCGACCACTATCCCACCCAGGCCCTATCCCCACATATTTTACCTGCTAATCCCTCTAACCTACACATCCCAGGACTCTAAGGGGCAATTTTTTAACCTGGCCAATCAACCTAACCCGCACATCTTTGGACTGTGGGAGGAAACCGGAGCACCCGGAGGAAACCCACGCAGACACGAGGAGAATGTGCAAACTCCACACAGACAGTGACCCGAGCCGGGAATCGAACCCAGGACCCTGGAGCTGTGAAGCAGCAGTGCTAACCACTGTGCTACCGTGCCGCCCCTTCCCTAAAGGACATTAGTGAACCAGATGGGCTTTTCTGACAATTGACAATGGTTTCATGGTCATCAGTAGATTCTTAATTCCAGATTTTTTTTACTGGATTCAAATGCCACCATCTGCCCGTGGTGGGATTCGAACCAAGGTCACCAGAACTTTAGCTGAGTTTCTAGATTAACGGTCTCGCAATAATCCCACTCAGCCATCGCCTCCCCAAAATGAGCCAATATGAGTTTGACTGATTATCTTGAATTGGTTGTCAGTGTAGCGCACTCCAGATTGTTCAGCCAGTGCTGTCCAATGGCGGAATCATATTGAGCAGTATACATGTTGTTTTGGATTTTACAAGCGTGGGCTGGTTCAGTGCAGCTTCAGTCTGTTCTCTGCCTGTGGTGAAGGAACATGCTGTTTGTTTCGATTGGCCAATCGTTGAGATGTACAGACTGTGTACCTGACATCATATCGGCACTGAAATTCATATACAACCTTGTGCAGCAGCCTTGAGCTTCCTTAGTGGCAACTTCTTGAACCTCAGACAGTTGGTTCTGTTCAGAGAGGATGTTGGGTCAAGCACTATCGACTAAAATGCCAAGATTAGCGAGATATATTCTCCTTCAGCACTGTTTTGTATTTACGACCTTGAGCTGCAAATGTGAGCGAACTGGTCATGAAGAGGGTGATTAAACTTTATCCCCTCTCCTCATTCCATTCACTAGTGCGAAAGAACCATTCTGCTGCATCTTAATAAGTACTAGTGGGAAACTTAAATGGATGTTTATTGGTCCTCTTGATGGTCTGGCCTACATGTGACTCCAGAGCCACAGCAACATTATTGATTCTCAACTACCCTCTGAAATGGGTGCTCCGGTTTCCTCCCACATTAGGTTGACTGGCCAAATTAAATTGCCCCGAAGTCAAGGGGATTGGGCTTCCTGGCACAAGTGTCAACTCTGTTACCAAGATGGCATCCAGTGGCAAGCGGGAGATAAGCAGTAATTTTAGCTCAAGAACCAGTCTTGCTTTGGAGCTTGAAAGATTTCCCGTGAAGTGATTAAAAAATAATTACCTGGATGTGAAACCTCTCGGAGTTTTCCCCCTGACAACACATTATATCCATGTGGGACATTGCTGAAAACCATTAAAACCACTAAGCCTATCTACTGGACTTACCTCAAAGCCTCCCAATGCCAGTCTGTTCCTTGCTTAATGACTCCATCGTACTCCTTTCCAATCTGATCAAACCCCTTTCCAGTTTCTCTCCATCCTTGTCACTCCCCTTCCTGATTTGTCTTGACCATTTACCTGAGGACCACTCCGGCCCTGGCCTGGCCTCCACAGCCTTCTGCGGCAATGAATTTCCACAGATTCACCACCCTCTGGCTGAAGAGATTCCTCCTCCTCTCGGTTCTAAAGGGTCGTCCCTTTACTCTGAGGATGTGCGCTCGGATCCTAGACTCTCCTACTAATGGAAACATCTTCCCCGTGTCCACTCTATCCAGGCCTTTCAGTGTTCTATAAGTTTCAATGAGATCCGCCCCCCCATCCTTCTAAACTCCATCGAGTACAGACCCAGAGTCCTCAAACGCTCCTCATACATCAAGCCTTTCATTCCCGGGATCATTCTCATGAACCTCCTCTGGACCCTTTCCAAGGCCAGTGCATCCTTCCTTAGATACGGGCCCCACAATTGCTCACAATATTCCAAACTGCTCGCAATACCAGCAGAGCCTCGGGCCTCTCCAGGTTTAGGATTCAATCCTTCCACCCTAACTGTGCTGGCAGTGAGCGCAAGCAAATTTCTACCCCTTGCTCTATGATGGGAAAGCAAGCTCAAAGCTTTCTTGACTTAAATAATGACTGAAATTATGCTGACAACCAGCTATGCTTGCAGTTTTGGTTTTAGAAATTCAACAAAATTATGAATTACTTCTACAATAAGATAACCACTTTGGGAATTAAATGTTTGGTTCAAACTACACAGTACCATACAAAGGCACTAAAACTGCACAACACAGGTCCCAGTATACAATGATTCTGCAAGATGAAGGGAAAATTTGCAATTACTCATGAGGGATATAACTAGGATGAAGATCAGAAACTGGTAAAAATAAGGTTTGTGCGACATTATACATCCACAAATATTTTATCGCAATTGCATTATTCTACAAATAATTGTATTTGAAAGGGAGTATTGATATGTGACAGCTCCATCACACAAGCCAGCCTCCCATCCCATCCAAAGAAGACAGAGGGTAGCAGTGGAAGGGTGCGTTTCTGAATGGAGGGCTGTGACAAGTGGTGTTCCTCAGGGATCAGTGCTGGGACCTTTGCTGTTTGTAATATATATAAATGATTTGGAGGAAAATGTAACTGGATTGATAAGTAAGTTTGCGGACGACACAAAGGTTGGTGGATTTGCAGATAATGATGAGGACCATCAGAGGATACAGCAGGATATAAATTGGTTGGAGACTTGGGCGGAGAGGTGGCAGATGGACTTTAATCCGAACAAATGTGAGATAATGCATTTTGGAAGGTCTAATACAAATAGGAAATAATACAGTAAATGGCAGAACCCTTAAGAGTATTGATAGGCAAAGAGATCTGGGTGTACAGGTACACAGGTCACTGAAAGTGGCAATGCAGGTGGAGAAGGTAATCAAGAAGGCATACGGCATGCTTGCCTTCATCGGCCGGGGCATTGAGTTTAAAAATTGGCAAGTGATGTTGCAGTTTTATAGAACCTTAGTTAGGCCGCACTTGGAATATAGTGTTCAATTCTGGCCGCCACACTACCAGAAGGATGTGGAGGCTTTGGAGAGGGTACAGAAAAGATTTATCATGATGTTGCCTGGTATGGAGGGCATTAGCTATGAGGAGAGGTTGGAGAAACTTCATTTGTTCTCACTGGAGCGACAGAGGTTGAGGGGAGACCTGATAGAAGTCTACAAGATTATGAGAGGCATGGACAGAGTGGATAGTCAGAAGCTTTTTCCCAGGATGGAGTCAATTACTAGGAGGCACAGGTTTAAGGTGCGAGGGGCAAGGTTTAAAGGAGATGTACGAGGCAGATTTTTTACACAGAGGATGGTGGGTGCTTGGACCTCGCTGCCGAGGGAGGTAGTGGAAGCAGATACGATTGTGACTTTTAAGGGGCGTCTTGACAAATACATGGATAGGATGGGAATAGAGGGATATGGTCCCCGGAAGGGTAGGAGGTTTTAGTTAAGTCGGGTAGCATGGTCAGTGCAGGCTTGGAGGGCTGAAGGGCCTGTTCCTGTGCTGTAATTTTCTTTGTTCTTTGTTCTTTGTTCTTTGACTTTGTCTACACTTCCTGCTGCCTCAGCAAAGCAGCCAGCATAATTAAGGACCCCATGCACCCCAGACATTCTCTCTTCCACCTCTTTCCATCGGGAAAAAGATAGAAAAGTTTGAGGTCACATCCCAACCCACTCAAGAACAGTTTCTTCCCTGCTGCTGTCAGACTTTTGAAGGGATCTACCGTGCATTAAGTTGATCTTTCTCTACACCCAAGCTATGACTGTAACATTACATTCTGCACTCTCTCATTTCCGTCTCTATGAACGGTATGCTTTGTCTGTACAGCACGCAGGAAACAATACTTTTCACTGTATGTTAATACATGTGACAATAATAAATCAAATCAAATCAAATCAAATCTTCACAAAATACGCTACCTTATAGTTTGATCTCCACTACCATCTTCTTGTGTTATGCATTGAACATTGATGTTCAATTTTTATTTATTTAGTCTTCCGCAGTATGTGGGAATCGCTGGCTAGACCAACATTTGTTGCCCATCTCTACTTGCTCTTGAGAAGGTGGTGGTGAGCTGCCTTCTTGAACTGCTGAGGTCCCTCTGTTCTAAGTACACCCACAGTGCTAGTAGGGAGGGAGTTGCAAACCTTTGAATAAGTGACAGTGAATGAATGGCGAATAGTTCCAATGGTGAATAGTTCCAAGTCAGAATTGTATGGCTTGGAGGGGAGCCTGCAGATGGTGGTGTCGCTTTGCGCCTGCTGCTCTTGAACTTCTAGTTGTTAGCAGTGGCATGTTTGGAAAGTACTGTCTTGGAGAGTTGACAAGTTGCTGTGTTGCACCTTGTGGACGCTACATTGAGCGCTGGTGGTGGAGAGAGTGAATATGTAATGTGGTGGATGGGGTGCCAGTCAAATGGGCTCCTTTATCCTGGATGGTGCTGAACTTCTTGAGTGTTGTCAGAGTTTCACTCATCCAGACAAATGAAGAGTAATCTATTATACTCCTGACATGTACCTTGTAGATCACGAACATGCTTTCAGTGTTAAGAAGTGGGTTACTCATTGCAGAATTCCACCTTTTGACCTGTTTTTGTAGCCATTGTATTCCTATTTCTGGTCCAGTTATGGTAACCCCAATATGTCAATGGTAACCCCAAGGATCTTGATGGTGTGGTTCAGACAAGGGTATGTCTCATGCACAAGGGACCTGGGGGTCCTTGTGCATGAGACGCAAAAGCCCAGTCTGCAGGTACAACAGGTGATCAAGAAGGCAAATGGGATGTTGGCCTATATTGCGAGGGGGATAGAATATAGGAGCAGGGATGTCTTGATGCACCTGTACAGGGCATTGGTGAGGCCGCAGCTGGAATACTGTGTGCAGTATTGGTCCCCTTATATGAGGAAGGATATATTGGCATTGGAGGGAGTGCAGAGAAGGTTCACCAGGTTGATACCGGAGATGAGGGGTTTGGATTATGAGGAGAGGCTGAGGAGATTGGGTTTGTACTCGTTGGAGTTTAGAAGGATGAGGGGGGATCTTATGGAGACTTATAAGATAATGCGGGGGCTGGATAGGGTGGAGGCGGAGAGATTCTTTCCACTTAGTAAGGAAGTTAAAACTAGAGGACACAGCCTCAAAATAAAGGGGGGTCGGTTTAAGACAGAGTTGAGGAGGAACTTCTTCTCCCAGAGGGTGGTGAATCTCTGGAATTCTCTGCCCGCTGAGGTGGTGGAGGCTACCTCGCTGAATATGTTTAAAGCGCGGATGGATGGATTCCTGAGCGGTAAGGGAATTAAGGGTTATGGGGATCAGGCGGGTAAGTGGTACTGATCCACGTCAGATCAGCCATGATCTTATTGAATGGCGGGGCAGGCTCGAGGGGCTAGATGGCCTACTCCTGCTCCTATTTCTAATGTTCTTATGTTCTTATGTCAAGGGTACATAGTTTGATTCTGTCGAGCTGGAGCTGATCACCAGTATGCCGTCAATGTTATTCCCACTTATCAGCCCAAGCCTGAGTGTTGTTGAGGTCTTTCTACACAAGGGCATGGATGACTCACCTTGAACCTGTGACCCCTTGTAATTGACACTTCCACCCTTGGAAAAAGCCTCTGAGTATCCACCTGTGTATGCCTCTCATAATTTTGTAGACCTCTATCAGGTCTCCCTTCAGTCTCCGTTTTGACCATGACTAGGGGGTCATAGTTTGAGAAATGTAGTTGAGGACAAAATGTTGTGTAATTTCAAGAAGAAATTAGATGTAGCTCTTGGAGCTAAAGAGATCAAGGGATGTGGGGGGAATGTGGGATCAGGATGTGGAATATAATGATTGGCCATGATTAAAATGAATGGTGGAGTAGGTTCGAAGGGGCCGAATGGCCTAATCGTGCTTTTATTTTCTATGTTTCTATGACAGCTTGCGAACAACATTTGCATTGTGTGTTGCTGTGCATGCTTTCACCTCAGCGGATACCTAAGTTTCAGGCTCCTTTACACAGCATCAGAGAAACTGTGTTTCCTCCTTAGATCCCTTCCAGCCACCTCTAGGGCAATTAGGGATGAGCAATAAATGCTGACTGAGCCAAGGACATCCACATCCCATGAATGAATAAAACAAAAAGGATTCTGTTTAGATCTCATAGAATCATAGAATCCCTTCAGTACAGAAGGAGAACGTTCGGCCCATCGAGTCTGTACTGACCACAATCCCACCCAGACCCTATTCCTGTAACCCCATATATTTACCCTGTTAATCCCCCTGACACTAGGGTCAATTTTAGCATGGTCAATCAACCTAACCGGCGCATCTTTGGACTGTGAGAGGAAATCTGTCAGTTATTGGCCCAGGACATCCAGGGAGTGGCAGTCAGTCAGATCAGGATTATTATTCCTCCGCTCCTTTTAACTTACACCAGAATGGAGCCGCAGATGTCTCACTCAGACCTCCGACCTGGGCCTGCTGAGAAAAGTGAAGCGTACCAGCTCGGGTCTCCTTCCAGTGCAATGCAGCAGTGACAGGGGAACTGAAGACACGCCAGGGGGAATTTTCCCATCCTGCCCGCCACAGGAATTGTAGTGGGCTGGCAGTGGGGGGGGGGGGGCGGGGGGGGGGGGGCGGGGGGGGGGGGGCGGGGGGGAGGTGGAAGTGAACCATGCAAAGGTCCGTTGACCTCAGGCAGGATTTTCCGGTTTTGGGTCAAGCACAGCCGGAAAATCCTGCCCACCATCTTTTTGCAGCATTAGCTGCTATAGAACAGGTAAGTTTAAAGGTCCCAGCCACTTTGACAGGAGAAAGGGTAAGTGCCTAAGGCAAGTGGTATGATGGGTCAGATGTTTGGGGGGGGCCTGTGGGTGAGGGGGGAGGGGGGGTTGGAGGGGGTGGTGGTGTCATGGTGGTGTGTTGGGTGGAGGCATCAAGCACATCAACCAGCACACCTTTCAGACTGTGGGAGGAAACTGGAGCACCCGGAGGAAACCCACGCAGACACGGGGAGAACAAACTTCCCTGAAGAAAGGATGAATAAACTTGGATTGTTTTCATTGGAACTTTGGAGAATGACGGGGGACCTGATGGAGATTTACAAGATGATGACAGGCTTGGATAGGGTGGATATTCAGAGTCTTTTTCCCAGGGTCAAAGGGTCAATTATTCAGGGGCATAGGTTGAAAATGAGAGAGGGAAAGTTTAAAAGAGATGTAAGGGGCAAGTTTTTCACACAGAGGGTGGTGAATGCCTGGAACACACTGTCGGGGGATATGGTGGAAGCAGATTTTACAACAATGTTCAAGAGACATCTGGATAGATACATGAATAGGCAGGGAATAGAGGGAGATGGAACCATGTAGAGGCAAGAAAATATTAGATTAGAGAGGCATCTGTGTCGGCACAGACTTGGTGGGCTGAAGGACCTGTTCCTATGCTGTACTGTTCTTTGTTTTTTGTTAACATGCAGACTCCACACTGACAGTGACCCAAGCTGGGAATTGAACCCAGGTCCCCGGTGCTGTGAGGCAGCGTTGCTAACCATAGTGACACTGTGCCGCCCTCCACTGTGCCACCATGCCGGCCTGGCATGTTAATTTGTCTGTTCTCTTTCTAAGTGTTGACGAGACTGAATTTTGAACATATATGCTTGGCTTTTGCACAGTCAGATCAGACAACTTGTTATTTTCACTCTGAAGACCGATTCCCAAGTTGTCCGTGATGTCCGTGCTTTGTATCAATAATAGAATGTGGCTATAATCCTTGCTTTTACCTTTGCTTTCGATGCTACTGTGAGATAAATGGATCAGGGCTAAAAAAATCAAAGGCTTGCTTTGTGCCTTTGTGATAAATGCACTTGACACTTTGAGCTAACACCACGTTCGTCAAGCTGCAAGTTTATGGCAAGGGATTTAATTGATTATATGTATCTATCAAAAGAAGCTGCAGAAAACAATTACAGTGAAATTTAATAAATACAATCTGACACTCAAAGGGAAATGCAACTGCATAAGCAACTAATGAAGAACTCTTTGGGAGATGATTATTGGTTGGTTCAGTTTCTTCCTGGAGAGGGTAGTATTTGTGAGGTTTTAACCTCTGATTATTTTTACTCAGCAGGCTCGAGAATGAGACACACAAGCAGAGCATTCAATCGACATCAACCAGGAATCTGCACCCTTCACAAAAATGACTTCGATATTCAGATAGTTCTCCGGCTCGGGTCACTGTCTGTGTGGAGTTTGCACGTTCTCCCTGTGCCTGTGTGGGCTTCCTCTGGGTGCTCCGGTTTCCTCCCACAGCCCAAAGACGTGCGGGTTAGGTGCATTGGCTATGCTAAATTCTCTCTCAGTGTACCTGAACAGGTACCGGAGTGTGGTGACCAGGGGATTTCACAGTAACATCATTGTAATGTGAATGTAAGCCTACTCGTGACTAATAAATAAACTTTAACTTTAAAACTTGTTTCTTCCTTTAGTTGTGTGCCCTTCACTCCCCCTCCATTCTTCTCCCTGCTTCTTGTGAAGTTTCTGATCACTTTCCTGGGGCAGGGTTCACCAGATTGTTGGAATCTTGTTAAAGTGACTATTTTTCTTGAGGCTTGAAGGTCAGTGATGGTAAATTTTGTGAATAAGCTGGCCAAGAAATCAAGGTTTTTGTCCGCAGTCCTCTCCTGGCTGAAGACACCCATGTCTCTTTCAAAGACACCAGATGATCAACATTACAATGAGATCTATGTATTATGGATTACATTATAGGCCTGTTGACTCCTCAACTTACTGCAAGCAGTCTGCTTTTAACAGGCCCGTACCACTCTTTCATAATTTTAAACATGTCTGTCTTTTCTCCCCATTAGTTGCATTGTTCTAATGGAAAAGGAATGATCTTCAATTGAGCTTTGACAAAGAGTCATCTGGACTTGAAACGTCAGCTCTTTTCTCTCCTTACAGATACTGCCAGACCTGCTGAGATTTTCAAGCATTTTCTCTTTTGGTTTCAGCATCCTTATGAAGCTGCATTGCATGCTCTCTAATGCCTCAATAATCTTCCTTTGGTGCGGCCGTCAATAGCTCTCTGACTGAGATTTCAGCTGGGTTTTGTGAAGGCTCCACATTGTTTCTTGAATTTTATTTTATTTGATTTGATTTATTATTGTCACATGTATTAGTATACAGTGAAAAGCATTGTTTCTTGCTCGCTATATAGACAAAACATACCGTTCATAGAGAAGGAAATGAATAGTGCAAAATGTAGTATTAGAGTCATAGCTAGGGTGTAGAGAAAGGTCAACTTAATGCAAGGTAGGTCCATTCAAAAGTCTGACAGCAGCAGGGAGGAAGCTGTTCTTGAGTCAGTTGGTACGTGACCTCAGACTTTTGTGTCTTTTTCACAATGGAAGAAGGTGGAAGAGAGAATGTCCAGGGTGTGTGGGGTCCTTAATTATGCTGGCTGCTTTGCTGAGGCAGCGGGGAGTGTAGACAGAGTCAATGGATGGGAGGCTGGTTTGTGGGATGGATTGGGCTACAATCATGACCTTTTGTAGTTCCTTGCGGTCTTGGGCAGAGCTGGAGCCATACCAAGCTGTGATACAACCAGAAAGAATGCTTCCTATGGTGCATCTGTAAAAGTTAGTGAACGTCGTAACTGTCGTGCCAAATTTCTTTCGTCTTCTGAGAAAGTAGAGACGTTGGTGCATGCCTCTGTGATAAATATTCCATGCCTCTGTGCTAAACATTAGAATCCCATTAATTTATAACTTGAATTTATGAATCTAAACCCTCAATCTCACATTATCTACAGGATCGAGGTTACACCAGCTAGAGTATAATTTCTACTCTTATTGTTTTACCTAAATATATCACTTCCCATTTTCTTGCGTTGAGTTCCACTTTTTAGTCCATTGCTTCAACTTATCAATTTTCTTTGGCAATTTGCTTTGTTAATGAGGTAACTATAGCCTCTGTTTTGGTGTCAACTGCAAATTATGACACCACTCCCACTAGACCCACAACCAAACTATTGCACAGTGACCAAAAGTGGTCCCAGAACCCTTTGAAACAGCACTATCCAATGCCCAACACTTTGAAAAAACTGCCCTGAACTCCCATTCCATTCTCTGTCTCCTACCCATTCCAAGCCGAGCTCTCCTCCAATTCATACCCTGAAGGATTGTCTGTTGATATTGTGTGTAGTACATTGCCAATCTTTTTGGCCAAACAATTAAGCTAAATCAGATTAACTGAGGGACAAATTAAAAGGGGCAGCCCCCAAAAAGAAGGACCGCTCGAAACAAGAAACAAAGCGAAAAGGAAACTTAAAACGTCAAATTAAAATGTGATTAAAAGGGTCAATAATACACCCAGCCCCTGCAGTGCCCAATGAGCATGGAAGGCCTCGACGGTACCCTCGGACACCACACGCTCCCTCTCTAGGGACCCCCGGCTGCAAAAGTAGCCATGGTAGAGAGACAGACAGTCGGGTCAGACGACCCCCTCGGTTGCCTGCTGCCTGGACCCGTTTATGACAAGTTTGGACAGGCCCAGGAGCAGATTCATGAGGAGGCCCTCTGCCTTCCCTGCCCCCCCTCTCCGCACCAGATGCCTGTAAATCAGGAGCGTGGGACTGAAGAACAAACAAAACATCAATAAAAGATTTTAAAGGCAACTAAAAAGGGAGTGCAGTTTATAACATTGAACATAGACATGGTCCACGGACCCGCAAGATCGCAAAAAAGGGCAGGTCTCTTGGGAGCCCGTGAGCAGACTTTTGGACAATTACAATCCAGTTGGCTGGACATTTCTAATGTTGAAAAGTGTAGCCCAAATACCTAGATATAGCTAGAAGCAGTTAGTAGAGATTTCAAAGTGGTTAATCACGCTTGACAATTGTATGGCACTGCTGCATTCGCCACCCTCCACCCCAGGTCCCCAAGGTAGTGGGTGAGGGTCCCTCCATAGAAGGACTTCCAGTGGGGGTGTGTTGTACATTGTCAAAGGCATTCTAAAAATGCATCCATTGCAGTTCCCCTATTTACCACTTCTGATATCCCATTAAGGAATCCTATGAAGCTTGTCAAGCGTGATTAACCACTTTGAAATCTGCACTGACTGCTTCTAGCTATATCTAGATAGATGGGCTACACTTTTCTTTACTAGAAACATTCAGCCAACTGGATTGTAATTGTCCAAAAGTCTGTCTTCCTCCTTAAAAATGTATATCCCATCGGTGACTCTTCCACCTTCTAGAACAGAGTCACACTACATTAAGCCTTGAAAGATAGCAGCCAGTTTTGTCCTACTGGGCATGATCAAGTGTAATGCTGGTTTTACATCCTGTCCATGATGACTGTGAGCGGCACGGTGGCCTAGTGATCAGCACTGCTGCCTCACAGCGCCCGGGACCCGGGTTCAATTCCAGCCTTGGGTCACTGTCTGTGTGGGGTTTGCACATTCTCCCCGTGTCTGTGTCCACTGCCTCTAGGTGCTCCAGTTTTCTCCCACAGTCCGAATGATGTGTAAATTAGGTGGATTAGCCACGCTAAATGCATGGGGTTGTGGGGGTAGGGTGGAGGGAAGGGCCTGGGTGGGATGTTCTTTTGGAGAATTGGTGCAGACCTGATGGGCCAAACGGCCACAACCCTGGATTCTGCGGGTCTATGGACTCTCCAGTAACTTCAATTCACCAGGGGTGAAATATTTTTTTTAAATAAAGAAGAACAGTAAATAATTTTCAAACATATCAATAAAATGGGAACGGTTATATTGAGAGAGGATTCTGAGAAGAGAAAAGTGGCAACTTGCAGAAGAGAATGAAAAAAATTATCGATATTTTCTACATATTTTCTAATGGTCTTTACTAAAGGAAAGGATATCAGAGAACAGTCAATACTAAAAGGTGATTGATCGCAAGTTGAACATATTTTGATGAAGAAAAGGATTGTTTTACATGTTAGTTTGATGGAGTACATCAAAGGATCCAAAGGATACAAATTGCAGATGGCCAAGCAATTATTACGGGAATTTTAACCAAAATCACCCTTGGCAAATTGATGGGATTATGGGGGCGATTCTCCCAGGCCGCTGCACTGCTCTGGCAGCGCAATGGGCAGGGAGACATCAGCGGAGGCCATTTTGTGGATTTGCTGCTGGGTGCCAGGGCCTCCATGCATCTCTGGGAGCAAGACTTTCAGGGTAATCAGGTTGGCACAGAGCTGATTTCAATATTCCAATCCGGATTTCCATCTGATTGCCTAAGGGGCAAGCTGGCAATGCCCAAGGGGCACCTTGGAACTGTCCACCAGACATCGGGCAGTGCCAAGTGGGTGGGGCTAGAGGGGGCGGGGCCTATAATGGGACAATCGGTGGCGGGGGGTGGGGCGGGTGGAGGGAGGCGGTGTCGGGAAATCGGGGGGAGACTGGGACTGTCCGGGTGGGGGGAAGGGGAGAACGGGGCGGGCTGGTGGGGGAGGGACATCGGGGCTGGCCTCGGGAGGTCTGGGAGCCTAACGATCCTGGGGTGAGGGAGTTGGAGGGGCAAGTTGCCACTACTCTTTTCTCCGAATCCTCTCATTGTAACTGTTCCCACTTTATTGGTATGGTTTAAAACTATTTACTGTTATTCTTTATTTTAAAAAGACATTTTACTCATACTCCCACAGCTTTCCATATCCTGCTCTTCACCTTGCTTGTTGTTCAGTTTTTTCATTATTATTGGAGAAGAATTTGAGAAAATCGAAAAGATGTGCGAAAGGGAAATGAATTAATGCCAGTCTGTATGGAGCTGGAGGAATTTTCAAAGGTGGAAATATCCATTCTGTGGAAGATAACAGATTGGAATAAAGGTCTTGAATGATGCACACTCGAGAAACATAGGAACATGAATAGGCCGTTGAGCACCTTGAGCATGTACTACCGTGTTCTTGGATGAACACAGAAGTAATCCCAGTGTCCGAGTCAAGAATTATCCCTCAGCTAAACAAATATCTGATTATTTATATTTGTGGAACTTGCAGTTTTCATATGAGCAACTGCATTAGCTGGCAAGATAATAATCATTATATTTCTGTGGTGAATAATGAAATGTTTTGCGATGTTCTAAAGCTGGGAAAGTTGTTGTGCAAATTCGTTACATTTTTAAATTGTATTTCTTCACCCTGGTCCTCCAAAGTTTTAAAATTAAACAATAATGTACAAATCCCAACAAGGAACAGGACAGAATTTAGGACAGGGCCATTAGAACATAGAACATAAACATTACAGCGCAGTACAGGCACTTCGGCCCTCGATGTTGCGCCGACCAGTGAAACCAATCTAAAGCCCCTCTAATCTACACTATTCCAATATCATCCATATGTTTATCCAATAACCATTTGAATGCTCTTAATGTTGACGAGTCCACTACTGTTGCAGGCAGGGCATTCCACGCCCTTACTACTCTCTGAGTAAAGATCCTACCTCTAACGTCTGTCCTATATCTCTCACCCCTCAATTTAAAGCTATGTCCCCTCGTGATAGCCATCACCATCTGAGGAAAAAGGCTCTCATTATCCACCCTATCTAATCCTCTGATCATCTTGTATGCCTCTATTAAGTCACCTCTTAGCCTTCTTCTCTCTAATGAAAACAACCTCAAGTCCTTCAGCCTTTCCTCATACGATCTTCCCACCATACCAGGCAACATCCTGGTAAATCTCCTCTGCACCCTTTCCAACGCTTCCACATCTTTCCTATAATGCGGCGACCAGAACTGTACGCAATACTCCAAGTGCGGCCGCACCAGAGTTTTGTACAGATGCAGCATGACCTCCTGGCTCCGAAACTCAATCCCTCTACCAATAAAAGCTAACATACCGTATGCCTTCTTAACAACCCTATCAACGTGGGTGCCAACCTTCAGGGATCTATGCACATGGACACCCAGATCCCTCTGTTCATCCACACTACCAAGTATCTTACCATTAGCCCAGTACTCTGTACTCCTGTTACTCCTTCCAATGTGAATCATCTCACACTTCTCCGCATTAAACTCCATTTGACACCTCTCAGCCCAGCTCTGCAGCTTATCTATGTCCCTCTGTAACCTGCCACTTCCCTCCACACTGTCTAGAACTCCACCGACTTTAGTGTCATCCGCAAATTTACTAATCCATCCTTCTACGCCCTCATTCAGGTCATTAATAAAAATGACAAACAACAGTGGCCCCAAAACAGATCCTTGCGGTATACCACGAGTAACTGAACTCCAGGATGAACATTTCCCATCAACTACCACCCTCTGTTTTCTTACAGCTAGCCAATTCCTGATCCAAACCACTAAATCACCCTCAATCCCATGTGTCCGTATTTTCTGCAAAAGCTTACCATGGGGAAGCTTATCAAATGCTTTGCTGAAATCCATATACACCACATCAACTGCTTCACCCTCATCCACCTCATGATCACCTTCTGAAAGAACTCAATAAGGTTTCTGAGGCACGACCTACCCTTCACAAAACCGTGCTGACTATCCCTAATCAAATTATTCCTTTCTAGATGATTATAAATCCTATCTCTTATAATCCTTTCCAAAACTTTGCCCACAACAGTAAGGCTCACCAGTCTATAATTATCAGGGTTGTCCCTACTCCCCTTCTTGAACAAGGGGACAACATTTGCTATCCTCCAGTCTTCTGGCACTGTTCCTGTAGACAATGATGACCCAAAGATCAAAGCCAAAGGCTCTGCAGTCTCCTCTCTAGCCTCCCAGAGAATCCTAGGATAAATCCCATCCGGCCCAGGGGACTTATCTATTTTTACCCTATCCAGAATTGCTAACACCTCCTCCTTATGAACCTCAATCCCGTCCAGTCCAACAACCTGCATCTCAGTACTCCCCTCGACAACACTGCCCCTCTCCTGTGTGAATACCGACGAAAAATATTCATTTAGTGCCTCTCCCATCTCTTCAGACTCCACTCACAACTTCCCACTACTGTCCTTGACTGGCCCTAATCTTACCCGAGTCATTCTTTTATTCCTGACATACCTATAGAAAGCTTTAGGGTTTTCCTTGCTCCTACCTGCCAAAGACTTCTCATGTACCCTCCTGGCTCTTCTTAACTCTTTCTTTAGGTCCTTCCTGGCTAACCTGTAACTCTCAAGCGCCCTAACTGAGCCTTCACGTCTCATCTTAACATAAGTCTCCTTCTTCCTCTTCACAAGAGATTCAACCTCTTTAGTGAACCACGGTTCCCTCACACGACTGCTTCCTCCCTGCCTGACAGGTACATATTTATCGAGGACGCATAGTAGCTGTTCCTTGAACAAGCTCCACATTACAATTGTGCCCATCCCCTGCAGTTTCCTTCCCCAACCTATGCCACCTAAATCTCGCCTAATCGCATCATAATTTCCTTTCCCCGAGCTATAACTCTTGCCTTTCGGTATATACCTATCCCTTTCCATTGCTAAGGTAAACGTCATCGAATTGTGGTCACTATCACCAAAGTGCTCACCTACCTCCAAATCTAACACCTGGCCTGGTTCATTACCCAGTACCAAATCCAATGTGGCCTCGCCTCTTGTTGGTCTATCTACATACTGTGTCAGGAAGCCTTCCTGCACACATTGGACAAAAACTGACCCCTCTAAAGTACTCGAACTATAGCTTTTCCAGTCAATATTTGTAGAGTTAAAGTCCCCCATAACAACTACCCTGTTACTTTCGCTCCTATCCAGAATCATCTTTGCAATCCTTTCCTCTCTCTCTGGAACTTTTCAGAGGTCTATAAAAAACTCCCAACAGGGTGACCTCTCCTTTCCTGTTTCTAACCTCAGCCCAAACTACCTCAGTAGACGAGTCCTCATCAAATGTCCTTTCTGCCACCTTAATACTGTCCTTGACTAACAATGCCACACCTCCCCCTCTTTTACCACCTTCCCTGCACTTACTGAAACATCTAAACCCTGGAACCTGCAACAACCATTCCTGTCCCTGCTCTATCCATGTCTCCGAGATGGCCACAAAGTTGGAAAGTATTTCCAACAAGTTGTGCTTCAAGTGATCCGGAACTTTTTGCTGCCTATTTGGTTGCATCACAGCACATCATCAGGAATGTTTCGACCCTGCTGCCTATCTTCACAGAATCACAGAATAGTTACTGTGCAGAGGGAGGCCACTCTGCCCATCAAGCCTGCACCGGCTCTCCAAATGAGCATCGGGGCGTAGTGCTATTCCCTCAATTTTCCCCCTAACCCTGCACATTGTTTCTATTCGAGTAAACATCTAATGTCCTCTTGACTGCCTCGATTGAACATGCCTTTTCCACACTGCCAGACGGCGCATTCCAGACCCCAACCACTCATTAGGTGCAAAAGTTTTTTCTCATATCATAATTGCCTCTTTTGCAAATCGCTTTAAATCTGTTGTTCTTGCTCCTTTTATGATGGGGGACAGTTTTTGCCGATTTACTCTGTCCAGCACACTCATGGGCCGGAACTTTCCGGCTGTTCACACCCCGTTGCCGCTGCAAGCAAAGACGGAGAATTTGGCACTCAGCCAAATCTCCATTCACTACAGCAGGAGCAGAGAATCCCGCCGGCACGAACAGCCAGGAAGCTCTGGCCATGATCTTTCCTAAGGAGCATGAATCATATTGAGTTTGGAAAATAAGTGTAAAACTAAAGTAAAATTTATTTATTAGTCACAAGTAGGTTTACATTAACACTGCAATGGAGTTACTGTGAAAATCCCCGAGTCACCACACTCCGGCGTCTGTTCGGGTACACTGAGGGAGAATTTAGCATGGCCAATGCACCTAACCAGCATGTCTTTCAGACTGTGGGAGTAAACCAGAGCACCCAGGGGAAACTCAAACAGGCACGGGGAGAATGTGGAGACTCCACACAGACAGTGATCCAATTCGGGAATCGAACCTGGGCCCCTGGCACTGTGAGGCAACGGTGCTAATCACTGTGCCACAGTGCCGCCATGTCTCCATATGTTGGGGGAATCAGAATTGGGGGGCACCACTTTAGCCAGCCTGATGTCTTGGCACTGCAAATACACCTTCACTGGAGGCAGAGGGTGTGGAAGTAGCAGGCTTGGTATTGGGTGATGCCATGCCATGAGTCCAACTTAATCTAAGCATGGAGGGTGGGGAACTTCTGAAGTGGGGAGTTTGAAACAAGAGGCACTTATCCTGACCTTTGTCTGAATTTTAGAATGATAAAGAAGAGGCACAGATTGGCTGGAACCAGGTCAAAGTTGCATGATTTTCATACCCCAAACTTAGCTTAACTTCAGGGCCACTATTAACTTGTGAGAAATAGTAAGAAGTCTCACAACATCAGGTCAAAGTCCAACAGGTTTATTTGCATCCCCCACAATGACAGCATTGCAGCAACAGCCTCAGTACTCAACATCGACACCTGTCAATCTCCAGAGACAATTCTACAACCCACCCGCTTCATCCTGGACCACAACGTCTTCATCTTTGACAGCCAGTTCTTTATCCAGACACATGGAACAGCCATGAGGACCAAATGTGCACTTCAATATGGCAACATCTTCATGCACAATTTCGAACAAGAGCTCTTCACCACACAGGACCTTCATTCGACGCTATACACTAGATACATCGATGACATTTTCTTCCTTTGGACTCATGGTGAACAATCACTGAAACAACTACACAATGACATCAACAAGTTCCATCCCACCATCAGACTCACCATGGACTACTCTTCAGAATCAGTTGTATTCTCGGACACACGCATCTCCATCTAGGAAGGTCACCTCAGCACTTCACTCTACTGCAAGCCCACAGATAACCTCACAATGTTCCATTTCTCCAGTTACCACCCTAAACACATTAAAGAAGCCATTTCCTACACAGGGACAAGCCCTTCATATACACAGGATCTGCTAAGATGAGGAGGAATGCAGCAGACACCTATAGACGCTGAAGGAAGCCCTCATAAGAACAGGATATGGCGCTCAACTCATCGAACGATAGTTCCAACGTGCCACAGTGAAAAACCACACCAATCTCCCCAGAAGACAAACACAGCACATGACTGACAGAGTACCCTTCGTTGTCCAGTACTTCCCTGGGGCAGAGAAGCTACGACATCTTCTCCGGAGTCTTCAACATGCCATCGATGAAGATGAACATCTAGCCAAGGCCATCCCCATATCCCCACACTTGCCTTGAAACAACCGCGCAACCTCAAACAGACCATTGCTCACTGCAAACTACCCAATCTTTAGGAGAACAGCGACCATGACACCACACAACCCTGCCACAGCAACCTCTGCAAGACATGCCGGATCATCGACATGGATACCACCATCTCACGTGAGAACACCATCCACCAGGTACACGGTACATACTCTTGCAACTCGGCCAGTGTTGTCTACTTGATATGTTGCAGGAAAGGATGTCCCGAGGCTTGACACATCGGCAAGACCATGTAGACGCTACGACAATGGATGAATGGACACCGCGCGACAATCGCCAGGCAGAAGTGTTCTCTTCCTGTCGGGGAACACTTCAGCAGTCGAGGGCATTCAGCCTCTGATCTTCGGGTGAGCATTCTCCAAGGCGGTCTTCAGGACACACGACAACGCAGAATCGCTGAGCAGAGACTGATAGCCAAGTTCCGCACACATGAGGACGGCCTCAACTGGAATCTTGGGTTCATATCACACTATCTGTAAACCCCGCTACACTGCCTGAGTTTGCAAAATCCTACTAACTGTCCTGGCTTGAGAGAAGTCACACCTCTTTAACCTGTGGTTATCCCTCTCTCCACTCGCACTGTCTGTACCTGTAAAGACTTGATTACGTGTAAAGACTCACATTAGAACCATTCTTCACGTTCCAATCTGTAATTAACTTGCAATTGTGTCTTTGCTTATATGTGCCATATTTGTGAACCTACCTCCACTCACCTGATGAAGAGCAGCACTCCGAAAGCTCGTGATTCCAAATTCCTGTTGGACTTTAACCTGGTGTTGTGAGGCTTCTTACTCAGGTTTTAGGTCAGAGGGGTAGGTATTTCTGCTATCCATTGTGTGGAGAAGTGCTTTTCCGGGCACCGCTAGTGAATGGTCCAGCTCTTAGGGCAGCATGGTGGCACAGTGGTTAGCACTGCTGCCTCCCAGCGCTGAAGACCGGATTCAATTCTCGGGTTACTGTCTGTGGAGTTTGCATGTTCTGCACCATGTCTGCGTGGGTTTTCTCTGTATGCTCCGGTTTCCTTCCACAGTCCAAAAAGTGTGCGGGTTAGGTGGATTGGTCATCCTAAATTGTCCCTTAGTGTCAGGGAGATTAGCAGGGTAAATATATGGGGTTATGGGGAAAGGACCTGTGTGGGATTGTTGTCGATGCAGGCTGAATGGGCCGAATGGCTTCCTTCCGCACTGTAGGGATTCTATGGTTCTAATTTTAACGTGATGCCTCCTTGTCCAGTTAGAGGAAAGACTTTCAAACGATCTATCTGATTTTGAGATCACTATTTCACCTTTATGTGGTACAGAAATTTAAATAAAGCCCAGAACTTGACCCTGCCATTAATTACACAGTTGAAATGGCCATGTAACATCTCAGCCACCTACCCCTTTGCTCTTAATACATGATTCTCCTATCCCGCTGTGCTAAAGAATCAGTGCAGCGGGCTGAGAGATTTCAGGGCGCCCGATTTGTGAGATCCGCACTGGGCATCTGGCTCCAAGCACATCTCCCAGTGTCGGAAATAGGCGTGGAGCTGCTTTATACATGCAGGGGACAATTTAAATGTAGATTGAATGTAATTAGTGCGCTCAGAACTGAAGTCTCCAGGCCCGCTAGCTTCCCCCACCCCCCTCGAGGAATGGTTCACACCAGCGGGTTTTCAGTAGCTCCCCACTTGCAGGGAGCTGGCCGCCTGACGAAGCGGGGGGGGAGGGGCAATTGGGGCCCCCCAGAGGGTCGCTGGGAGGGTGCCTGCTGGGTATTGGCACCATGGAGGTGCCAGCCTGGCCCCCCGGCACTGCCCAAGGGGCAAAGTGGCAATGCCCAGGGGGCATCTTGGCACTGCTCACTGAGCATAGGGCAGTGTAAAGGGGGCAGGGCCTAATGGGGATGAGGCCAAAGGAATCTGGGTCTGATGGGGTGGCGCCTAATGGGGCGATCGGTGGGGGTGGGGGGGTCTCGCTCTGCTGTCGGGATCAATGGGGGAGGAAGGGAGGGAGGCCAGCAATTGGGGCTGTCCATCGGGGAAGCAGGGGGGGTTGAGCCTGCTAGGAGGGTCAGGGCTGATGGGGGGTGTTGGCACTGTGGGGGGCCTGGGCGGGCCAGAAGGGAATGGTTGGGGGGCCATAAGAGAGCCAGCATTGCGGGGATCGCAGGGCCAGCGATCGGGAAGCCGGCAGACAGGCACTGACAGATTAGCACATGCACAGTGGCCCGCTCAGTGCTATGCTGCCGGCCTCTCCAGCGGGAATGGGCCCTGCCCACTGAGTTTCAAAGGGATTCATGCTGAGGCACTCTGCAGTGCACAGAGTGTGGGAGATTCATTTTGAAACTTCCACTGAGAAAACTAATGTGATATACTCCAGTTTTCACACGATTCGACACTTCAAATCTTTTTGGGAGAATCCTGGCCAATATCTCTGACTTTGAGCATTCATACCATCAAGGCTGATATTACTTCAACATCACAGTGATAATACTGTTTAATAGTTACAGCTAAATAGGTGGGCATTGTGAGCACTGACCATTGACATACTGACTGGGGCAAAGTACTACAAGTACCTGTTGGCATTGTTAACATTGGACATTGACAATTACGGGCAGATTTTGTTTTACAAATGATGCTTTTTTTGTTTTGTACACTCCAAAAAAACCCCCAAACTAACAAAATCCGTCTCCCCAGCTTTTAGCCTGTGCTAGTATTTGCCTGCACAGCAATTCCTGTGAAAACAGCTCCTGATGAATTAGTTTTGCATCTTCATGCATGTTTTAATGTCCTCTAAATATAGAAGGACAAGTTATTCACTGGCGTGACGTGTGGCGTTTCTATGGAAATTCCTATGGAAATGCCATCCACGAACAGGGACTTGTGCAAAGATTCCAAAGTAATATTGTTACCACAGTTAACAATAAATAGACTTACTCGAAATAACGGATGAGCAAAGGTCAAAACACAGGCATTTTAATTGTGATTTGGGAAGATCACTGAATGGGAATAAGAATGAACAGGCACAAGCTGCTCAAACCCTCTTGACACAACTCTTTTAATCTCCTGGGAACAGTTTGTATGTTGAGGTAAATTAAACAGCCACTTTAGAATATTTGTCTGTGTTGAACCATCGTTGGTTCACCACTGGGGTTGTTATTGTGTTACTGTTGGGCTAGGGTGTTGTTGTTATGGGGGTTGTACTATGTTGTTGGGATAGGGTGTTTACCTGTCCTATGTGTTATCATGGCACACTCCAGTGGGGTCCCGCCTCCGGTGGCAGGGTATAAGACCCCCTGCTCCGGCAGGACCCCTTCAGTCTGAACGGGTGAATTTGTGTTAGTAGTTTCATTGTTAATGTATTAAAGCCTTCAGTTCTAAAGCCTTGTTTCCGGGTGCTCATTGAGGTGCATCAATTTAATACATTAACTGAGAATATGGAACAGATCCTAAAACCGGATCGTCTGACACTGGACCCACGTGCGGTCGGTGCAGCTAACACGTTCGAACATTGGTGGAAGTGCTTCGAGGACTACCTGGCAGCCTCGGTAGCTATCACTACAGACAGTGATAGACTCCAGGTCCTCCACGCAAGGGTAAGCGACACGATTTACCTAGCCATTCGTGCAGCTTCCACTTACCAGGGTGCCGTCGAGCTCCTAAAGAATAGGTACATTACGCCACCCAACGAGATTCACGCTCGTTATCTCCTCGCTACACGACGTCGGCAGTCGGGCGAGACCACAGAAGACTACGCCAATGAACTCCTGCAGCTTGCCAGGGGTTGTGACTGTAAGGATGTCTCCGCCGAGCAGTACATGCAAGACCTCGCCCGAGACGCGTTCGTAGCAGGGGTAGGGTCCTCGTACATCAGACTTAAATTATTAGAAAAGGGGAAACTCAACTTGACCCAGGCAATGGGGATGGCCGTGAGGTTGGAGGCGGCGTCGAAGAGCTTGGCGCTGTACCCCGAGGACCACGTGCAGTCAACGTGGTTGGAGCAAGCTCTGCTCCCTCCTCGCCCCGCGAACCCGCGCTCCCAGATCGATTCGACGACGGCGGCAGCTCCAGGTGGCCAGCGATGCTATTTTTGCGGTGGGGCCAAGCATCCACGGCAACAGTGTCCGGCAAGAACGGCAATCTGCAGCCAGTGCGGTAAAAAAGGCCACTACGGCAAAGTCTGCAGGTCCAAACCTAAAAACGGCAGTGCAGCTTGTAACCCTCCAGAACGGAGACCATCTCTTTCGGCGCTGCAGTACCCACGAGGTCCGACCACGTGCGATCTCAGGACGGCGCCATCGTGGCAGACAGAGGAGGAGGAAGACCACCAGGAGTCGCTGCGCTTGGAGCCCTCGGCCACATGCGATTCATGGGGGCGGCCATCATGGTCCACGACGACTAGGAGCGACCAGCAGGGGTCCTCAGCATCCACATCGGCAGCATGCAGCAGCGACCAGCAGGGGTCCTCAGCATCCACATCGGCAGCATGCAGCAGCGACCAGCAGGGGTCCTCAGCATCCACATCGGCAGCATGCAGTGACGCCCAGGGGCCAACGGTGGCGTCGATCTCTCTGGATCAGACCAGGCATTACAGACTGGAACATTCCATGATGGAGGTAAAGGTTAGTGGCAGAACTGTAAATTGTCTGTTTGACAGTGGGAGCACCGAAAGTTTCATACACCCTGAAACTGCTAAAAGGTGTGGACTCCGGGTTCTCCCTGCCAAACAGACAATTTCCATGGCATCACAGTCCCGGTCTGTACCGATCCAAGGACAATGTATGGTAACTCTTGAGGTACAGGGCACAGTTTACGAGCAATACAGGCTCCTTGTGCTACCTCACCTTTGCGCGCCAATTCTCCTCGGACTAAACTTTATGGCCCACATGAGGAGTGTGATCCTACAGTACGGTGGGCCACTCCCTTCACTGGCAGTAGGGAACCAGCCGCAGCCTCCAAATTGCCCAAAGCGCCCCGCGTGCAATCTATCCACCCTGAAGATCACGACACCATCCCTTTTTAAAAATCTGGTACCTGGCTGCAAGCCCATCGCTACTAAAAGTAGGCGTTACAGCGCTGAGGACCGGATCTTTATTAGATCTGAGGTTCAGCGGCTCCTCAAGGAAGGGATCATACAGGCCAGTGCTAGTCCGTGGAGAGCGCAGGTCGTGGTAGTCAAAAGCGGGAACAAACCTCGGATGGTCATCGACTATAGTCAGACCATTAATAGATACACGCAGCTGGATGCGTATCCTCTCCCGCGCATTTCTGATATGGTCAATCAGATTGCGCAGTACCGAGTGTTTTCTACCATAGACCTTAAGTCCGCCTACCATCAACTCCCCATCCGCCCAGAGGACCGACAATATACGGCTTTTGAGGCGGATGGTCGTCTATACCAATTCCTCAGGGTTCCATTTGGTGTCACCAATGGGGTCTCGGTCTTCCAGCGTGCTATGGACCGAATGGTGGACCAGAACGGGTTGCGGGCTACCTTCCCGTACCTGGATAACGTCACCATCTGCGGCCATGACCAGCAGGACCACGACACGAATCTCCAACACTTTCTACGCACTGCATCTCGCCTGAATCTGACCTATAACAGGGAGAAGTGCGTATTCCGTACGCATAGGTTAGCCATCCTCGGATACGTGGTGGAAAACGGGGTCATTGGCCCTGATCCAGACCGTATGCGCCCACTCACTGAACTTCCCTTGCCCGCTAGCACGAAAGCACTGAGGAGATGCCTCGGGTTCTTTTCGTATTATGCACAGTGGGTCCCCAACTACGCGGACAAAGCTCGTCCGCTCATTAAGTCCACGACCTTCCCACTTACGCCGGAGGCCCAATTGGCCTTCAAGGTTTTGAAAAGCGACATCTCGAAAGCCACGATGCACGCGGTGGATGAATCCATCCCTTTCCAGGTGGAGAGTGATGCATCGGACTTCGCCCTAGCCGCCACACTAAACCAGGCAGGCAGGCCCGTCGCGTTTTTTTCCCGCACCCTTCAAGGCCCAGAGATTCGGCACTCAGCGGTGGAAAAGGAGGCTCAGGCCATTGTGGAGGCAGTCAGACACTGGCGCCATTACCTGGCAGGTAAGCGGTTCACCCTGATCACGGATCAACGATCCGTGGCGTTTATGTTCAGTAACACGCAGAGGGGCAAGATCAAGAACGATAAGATCTTGCGGTGGAGAATTGAGCTCTCCACCTATAATTACGATATTATGTATCGTCCAGGGAAGCTCAATGAGCCCTCGGATGCCCTCTCGCGCGGAACATGCGCCATCATGCAGGAGGACCGCTTGAAGGCTCTCCACAATGATCTGTGTCATCCTGGAGTCACCAGACTCTACCACTTCATAAAAGCCCGCAACCTACCCTACTCGGTGGAGGAGGTCAGGTCAGTTACTAGAAGTTGTCGGATTTGCGCAGAATGCAAACCACACTTTTATCGACCAGACCGGGCACATTTGGTCAAGGCCACTCGCCCTTTTGAGAGGCTGAGTGTAGATTTTAAGGGCCCCCTTCCCTCAACGGATCGGAATGTCTATTTTCTTAACATAATAGACGAATTTTCCCGGTTTCCGTTTGTTTTCCCCTGTGCGGACACGTCGACTGCCACCGTCATCAAGGCATTCAGTGAGCTTTTTACCCTGTTCGGGTACCCCTGCTATATTCATAGCGACAGGGGCTCGTCGTTCATGAGCAACGACTTGAGGCAATTCCTGCTCTCATTCGGGATTGCCTCTAGTAGAACCACGAGCTACAACCCTAGGGGTAACGGACAGGTGGAAAGGGAGAATGCTACAGTCTGGAAGGCTGTCCTACTGGCACTGAAATCCAAGGGCCTTCCAGTCTCCCGGTGGCAGGAGGTCCTTCCAACTGCGCTCCATTCTATCCGCTCCCTCCTGTGTACGGCAACCAATGCTACTCCCCACGAGAGGATGTTCTCATTCCCTCGGAAGTCGTCCTCGGGGACCTCATTGCCAGCCTGGTTGACGTACCCAGGACCCGTCCTTCTGCGGCGCCATGTGAGGGCTCGCAAGTCCGACCCCTTGGTCGAACCGGTCCAACTCCTCCACGCCAACCCTCAGTATGCCTATGTGGCATATCCTGACGGGCGAGAGGACACTGTCTCCATTAGAGACCTGGCGCCCGCAGGGGACGTAGCAACTCCTGTCGCTCCTATTCCCCCAGTCACAGATCCACTACTCCTCATTACTTCCCCAGACGTGGCGCGGTCAGCACCGGGACCAGTGCATAACACTTTTACTCCCATGTACAGCTTGCCTGAGACTCGGAGATCGGCGCCACCATCATCACCACCACCACCAAACGTTCCAGGATCCCCTACACTATCGCCTCATCAGGGCCGGCCGGCCCGGGAGTCTTTGAGGGGACAGCCAGATGTTGTTTTGAGAGAGCCACCGCAAGCACCTGCTCCGGTTTCGCAACCGGTGTTGAGAAGATCGCAGCGTCGGTGTGGTCCTCCAGACCGTCTGGACTTGTGAATCCTGTTATTTTTTTTGTCATTGTCTGTTTTCATCCACCCCGCCACCTTTGGTTCCTAAAGGAGGGGTGAATGTGGTGAACCATCGTTGGTTCACCACTGGGGTTGTTATTGTGTTACTGTTGGGCTAGGGTGTTGTTGTTATGGGGGTTGTACTATGTTGTTGGGATAGGGTGTTTACCTGTCCTATGTGTTATCATGGCACACTCCAGTGGGGTCCCGCCTCCGGTGGCAGGGTATAAGACCCCCTGCTCCGGCAGGACCCCTTCAGTCTGAACGGGTGAATTTGTGTTAGTAGTTTCATTGTTAATGTATTAAAGCCTTCAGTTCTAAAGCCTTGTTTCCGGGTGCTCATTGAGGTGCATCAGTGTCCTAACCTTGCCTTCCACATCCACGATCTGTTGTCCAAGGCATGACAGTTCCGTTGTTCCAGCAGCTCCAGGATCACTCTGCTCCACCTCTTATTCAATTTACATTTATCATTCTAACCCCTGCTCTTGTTCTTAAACAACACTTATTTTAGGGAAAAAAAACGTAATAATTAACGCGACATTGACAGCTTCCATACAGCCTTCACTTACATGGAATCATAGAATCCCACAGTCCAAAGTTGTGCAGATTAGGTTGATTAACCATGCTAAATTGCCCCTTAGTGTGAGGGGGATTAGCAGAGTAAATATGTGGGGCTACGGGGATAGGGCCTGGGTGGGATTGTTGTCGGTGTAGGCTCGATGGGCCAAATGGCCTCCTTCTGCACAGTAGGGATTCATAGAACCATTGAATCATAGAATCCTACAGTGCTGAAGGAGGCCATTTGGCCCATCAAGTCTGCATCAATCACAATTCCACCCAGGCCCTATCCCCATAACCCTATGCATTTACCCTAGCTCGTCTCCCTGACACTAAGGGACAATTTAGAATGGCCAATCCACCTAACCCGCACATCTTTGGACTGTGCAAGGAAACTGGAGCACCCGGAGGAAACCCACACAGACATGGGGAGAACGTGCAAAGTCTAAACAGACAGTGACCCAAGCCGGGAATTGAACCTGGGTCCCTGGCGCTGTGAGGCAGCAGTGCTAACCACTATGCCACCCTGCCGCTCCCCTAACCCGTACATATTTGGACTGTGAGAGGAAACCGGAGCACCCGGAGGAAACCCACACAGACACGGGGAGAATATGCAAACTCCACACAGACAGGGATCAAAGCTGGGAATTGAATCCAGGCCCCTGGCACTGTGTGGCAGCAGTGCTAACCACTGTGCCACCGTGCCGCCCAACTCAACATAGCTGAGTGAATATTTCACAGATTCTCCATTCTTAAACATGGTTCCACTGAAGATTGATTCTATTTCGTTTTGGAACTATTCAGAAATAATCATTGGAAATACTATCCGAATGTTCCCATTTTGCAATCAGGAAGAAGTTTTGATTCTCCATTTCAGCATCGATACATTTCCAGCAAAGAATCCATTCAGCCAGTGGTTACCCACCAAATACCTAGAGGCTTCGACTGGGCTTCAAAATAAATGACTTTTCAAAATAAATCTGTCACAATGATCGGATTCCCTTGCAAAGGGGGCTTATACCATCCAGAATGTTGCCATCCGTTAACATTGGAATGATTCATTATACATATCATTCAACCTCCATAATAATAGTTCTAACCCTCCCAAGCTAGTACAACTTGCACATATTAAAGCTCCAGAAATCTCCATTCAAAGTGTCATTCAACTTAATTTTTTTATCTTTGATTTTGATTCACTTTTAGATCAGCGTTGTTCCTCATTTGTTGACTCTAACAAACCTATTGCGGTTATGAGGTATCTCATCAGGTCTTTCAAGCACTTGATTTATGACAGGCTATTTTGAAATACAATCCCTGTTGTTATGAGGTTGCACTGTTGCACACGATAGCGTCCCACCCCTATCTCTGTCGCCCAAGGTACTAAAGTTTATTTATTTAAGTTTATTTATTAAAGTTTATTTATTAAATAGTCACAAATAGGCTTACATTAACACTGCAATGAAATTACTGTGAAAATCCTCTAGCCGCCACACTCCAGCACCTGTTCAGGTACACTGAGGGAGAATTTAGCATGGTCAACGCACCCAACCAGCACATCTTTTGGACTGTGGGAGGAAACCGGAGCACCCGGAGGAAACCCATGCAGACATGGGAAGAACGCGCAGACTCCGCACAGACAGTGACCCAAGCCGGGAATCGAACCCAGGTCCCTGGTGCTGCAATGCAGCAGCACCAACCACTCGATATGGCATTGGTTGTCATCCTCCAAAGTTCTGCAGATTCTGGAACTATCTCAGCAATTGAAGGGTGGCAAATGTAACCCCACTATTTAAAAAAAGGAAGCAAACAGAGAATTACAGATTGGCTCCCTAAACATCTATAGTAGGGAAAATGCTTGAGTCAGTTATAAAGGATGTGATAACAGGATACATAAAAAATATCAAAGGGATTAAATGAAGTCAACATGGATATATGAAAGGCAAAACATTTTGACAAACCTACTGGAATGTTTTGAGGACGTAACTAATAGAATAGATAGGAATAACTAATGGATGCGGTATAATTGGGTTTTCAGAAAACGAAGTCCCATATAAGAGGTTAGTCTGTTAAATTGAAGCACATGAGATTGGGGTAATATATTGGCGGTGATGAAAAATTAGTTCACAAACAGGAAACAATGGCTGGAATTTCCACCCCACCTCCCACGCCCCTGCGGCGTACTTTCCAGCGGCAGAGGTAGTTCACCATTGGCTGCCGGTGGAATGTTCCGGTCCCACCAAAGTCTACACCATTTTGCAAGGTTTGCCCACCCTGCCGCTGGAGAACCCACCACAGAGGGTCACATTTAGTGGGACTAGGAAATCCCACCAATTGGTAGGATCAGAAAATCGCACCCAGAGAGTAGGAACAAATGGGTCTTTTTCAAAGTGGCAGGCACTGACTAGTGGGGTTGGATCTTGCTTAGGCTCCAGCTATTCACAATATACACTAATGATTTGGATGAGGGAACCAAAAGTAATACTTACTAGTTTGCTGACAACATGAAGTGGAATGTAAATGGTGAGGAGGATGTTAAGAGGTTTCAAGGTGATTTGGACAAGTTGAGTGAGAAGGAAATATATGACAGATGCAGTATAACATGGATAATTGTGAATTTATCCACTTTGGATAGACAAAGAGATTAGCAGAACACTGGTGATAGATTGGGAAATGTTGATGCACAAAGGGACCTGGGTGACCTGGTACACCAGTCATTGAAAGCAAGCATGCAGGTGCAGCAAGAAACTAAGAAGGCAAATGGTATGTTGGCTTTCATTGCAAGAGAACTTGAGAACAGGAGCAAGGATGTCTTGCTGCAGCTGTATGTGGCCTTGGTGAGACCACACCTGGAGTATTGTGTGTAGTATTGGTCTCCTTACGTAAGAAATGATATATTTGCCATAGAAGGAGTGTAGCAAAGATTCAATAGACTACAAGGGCGCAGTGGTATTATCATTGGACTAGTAATCCAGAGGCCCAGGATAATAATCTGGGGGCCCAGTTTGAATCCCACCATGGCAGATGGTGGAATTTAAACTCAAAAGAACATCTGGAATGAAAAGTCTAATGATGATCATAAACATGAGAACATAAGAACTAGGACCAGGAGCAGGCCATCTGGCCCCTCAAGCCTGCTTTGCCATTCAATAAGATCATAGCTGATCTTTTTGTGGACTCAGCTCCACTTACCCTCCCGCTCACCATAACCATTAATTCCTTTACTGTACAAAAATTTATCTATCCTTGCTTTAAAAACCTTTGGCAATTGACATAAAAACCCAACTAATGTATTTTAGGGATGGAAATCCCTACCTGACCTGGTCTGGCCTCCATCATGTTGTGTGGCACTACCACCATGCTAAATGGGATAGACTTCAAACAGATCTAGCAACTTAAGACTGGGCATCCATGAGGCGCTGTGGACTGTCAACAGCAACGGAATTGTACTCAACAAAATCTGTAATCTCATGGCCTGGCATATCTCCCACTCTACCATTACCACCAAGCCAAGGACCAACTCAATGAGGAGTGCACGAGGTCGTGCCAGGAGCAACACCAGGCATACCTAAAAACCAGGTGTCAGCCTGGTGAAGCTAAGGCACAGGACTACTTGCTTGTCGAGCAGCATTCACAGCATGATTAGCAGGGTGGCATGGTGGCACAGTGGTTAGCACTGCTGCCTCACAGCACCAGGAAGCAGAGAGTTGGTATAAATGGGGTTTTTTTCAGGTTGGCAAGATGTAGCGATAGGTGTGCAATTGAGGATCAGTGCTGGGTCCTTAATTGTTTACAATTTATATCAATGACTTGGAGAAAGGGATTGAACGGACGGTTGCCAAATTTTCTGATGACACGAAGATAGGTATGAATGTAAGTTGTGAAGATGACCATAAGACCATAAGACATAGGAGCAGAATTAGGCCACTCGGCCCATCGAATCTGCTCCACCATTCAATCATGGCTGATATTTTTCTCATCCCCATTCTCCTGCCTTTTCCCCATAACCCCTGATCCCCTTATTATTCAAGAACCCATCTACCTCTGTCTTAAAGACACTCAGTGACCTAGACTCTACAGCCTTCTGCGGCAGAGAGCTCCACAGATTCACCACTCTCTGACTGAAGAAATCCCTCCTCATCTCTGTTTTAAGGGATTGTCTCTTTAGCCTGAGGTTGTATCCTCTGGTTCTAGTACGTAAGGAGGCTACACAATGTCAAGTTAGTGGGCAAAGATCTGGCAAATGTATAATGTGGGAAATTGTGAAATTATCCACTTTGGCAGGAAGAATAAAAATGAAGCATATTATCTAAATTGTGAGAGAGGGATCTGTGTATCTTACTACATAAACCACAGAAGGCTAGTATGCAGGTACAGCAACTAATTGGGAAAGCTAATAGAATCTAATCACTTCTTGTGAAGGAAATTGAATGCAAAAGTAGAAAGGTTGTGTTTCAGTTATACAGAGCACTAGTGAGACCACGGCCAGAATTCTCCGGTCTCGTACGTCCTGTCACCACTGGCAGAGAGCGCAGCGAATTTGGCATTTAGTCAAAACTCCACTCATTGCAGCGGGACCAGAGAATGCCAGCCCCGGGCAAGATCGGAGGTTTCCAACGCACATCTTTGGAACTCTCTTCCTGAAAAGGTGGTGGAAGCAGAGTCTTTGAATATTTTGTAAGGCAGAGGTGGATAGGTTCTTGGTGAGCAAGATAAGTTCCAAAAAGTGTAGTGTTCCCATTTGTCCACTGCATTAAGCTATTGAGGGTAGAAGGAATGCCGGTTTTAGGTTACTATCAGATCTGCCGTGATCTTATTAAATCTCAGAGCAGGCTCGGGGGCTAAATGGCCTGCTCCTGCTCTTTGTTCATATATTTATATGTTCGCTTTACGCGGCTCAGATTATTCTGATAATTGGTGGCAAAAACAGGAAGGAAGATTATTTAAAATAATGGATAAAAGCAAATTACTGCGGATGCTGGAATCTGAAACCAAAAGAGAAAATGCTGGAAAATCTCAGCAGGTCTGACAGCATCTGTAAGGAGAGAAGAGAGTTGATGTTTCGAGTCCAGATGGCCCTTTGTCAAAGCTCTGACGAAGCTCTGACAAAGCTTTGACAAAGGGTCATCTGGACTCGAAACGTCAGCTCTTTTCTCTCCTTACAGAGGCTGCCAGACCTGCTGAGATTTTCCAGTATTTTCTCTTTTGGAAGGAAGATGATTTGGTGGCAAAAACAGGAAGGATGACTGTTATTTGAATGGTGGCAGTTTAGGAAAAGGGGAAGTGCAACGTGGCCTGGGTGTTATGGTGGAACAGTCGCTGAAGGTTGGCATGCAGGTACAGCAGGCAGCAAGGAAAGCTAATGGCATGCTGGCCTTCATAACAAGAGGATTTGAGTATAGGAGTACGGATGTTTTGCCGCAGTTATACAGGCCTTGATGAGACCACACCTTGAGTATTGTGTGCAATTTCCGAGGTCTCCAAGTCTGAGGAAGGACATTCTTGCCATTGAGGGAGTCCAGCAAAGGTTCACCAGACTGATTCCTGGAATGACAGGACTCACATATGAAGAGAGACTGATCAACTGGGCTTGTACTCACTGGAATTTAGAAGAATGAGAGGGGATCTCATAGAAACATATAACATTTTGATGGGACCGGAAAGGCTAGATGGGGGAAGAATGTTCCTGATGTTGGGGAAGAGCAGAACTAGGGGGTCATATTCCAAGAATAAGGGGTAAGTCATTCAGGACTGAGATGAGGAAGAACTTCTTCACTCAGAGAGTTGTGAACCTGTGGAACTCTCTACCACAGAAAGCTGTAGGGGCCAATTCATTAGCTATGTTCAAGAGGGAGCTGGACGTGGACCTTGCGGCTAAAGGGGTGAAGGGGTATGGAGAGAAAGCGGGAGTGGGATACTGGAAGTGCATGACCAGCCATGATCATATTGAATGGTGGTGCAGACTCAAAGGGCCGAATGGCCTACTGCAGCACCGATTTTCTATGTTTCTATGTTTGTCCTTTTAAGTGCCTGGGAAAGTTTTTATGCTGTTGCCCGGGGCGGGTGAGGCGGTAAAATTCTGGCCCTGATTGTTGTTTTGCTGTCTTAGTGTTGCAGCTGCACCATATTGCTTTGTTTTCCGTGGTAATGCATCGTTGAGGTGTAATGTGATGTTGGGAAAATCCACTGCAGCAATCCACCAAGTCTCCATCATCAGGAATTGCCAAATCCAAGATTCCTGGTACCCAAAGGGCAAGGGCGACATGGCTGCATGAGAACCCTATCATCTCCAAGTTCCTTTCCAAGTAGCACACCAGCCGAACATGGCCTTTTATGCCTTCAGTAAATACAATTGCTGTTATTATAGCGTGTTTAATGACCACCTCATCTGTTTTAGCTGATGTTGTCTATTAGTCAGGATATCACTGCAAACCCACCCTGTATACATCCAACAAGGCTTCCTCCAGTAAATTCCAAAAGGCAACAAACAGTTTGGACTAATATTCTTATTTCCCCGTTTTACTGTTTTTTTTCCTTCTGGGAAGCTTTGAGTTCCATCTAAGGGGGTTTGGAAGTTCTCCCCTATTTGCAAAAAGCCAATCGGTGCAAAATCTAATCCAATCTTTGCACATAAACTTTGTTGAACTGAGTATTTTTACGGCTACTCTCAACCTGTATGGATCAACAGACTTAGCACTGTGACTTAGAATACATCTTTATTATCCAGCTCGCTGGCCTATGCATCAAGATCATCTTCTCATGGAAAAAGCGTATTGATTTTTAAAAAAGAAACGCTTTTTAAATTGCTGTTGAAATTGAACCAGAGGTTTGATTTAATGGAAGCTTCAGCAAAGGAATAGGCCTGAGATGCCTGCTATGGTTCAACAGTATTTCCCTTGCAGGCTCATTTATAGTTTATTTACAATTGACATGGCAGAAAAACCTGGTCCTGGTTGTTGAGGTTTGGTGCAATACCAACGTTCCTTTTCAAGAAAACAATGAATTAAAACGATGAATTCTATAAAACAATGAATTCTATAGCCTATATATAAGCCGAGGTAGGTAGAGACATGACCGGCGCAACTTGTAGGCCGAAGGGCCTCTTTGTGCTGTATTTTTTCTATGTTCTATGTTCTAAAATCGAACGAGGATAAAAACTACTGGAATTAACTCTGGAATTGAATGTCATTATTTTGCCCTGAAATGCTAAAAAATGATCGTGAAAATTAAACAATTTTTGATTAGATTTCATTTGATTTATTATTGTCACATGTATTAACATACAGTAAAATATATTGTTTCTTGCGCGCTATACAGACAAAACATACCATTCATAGAGAAGGAAATGAAAGAGTGCAGAATGTAGTGTTACAGTCATAGCTAGGGTGTAGAGAAAGATCAACTTAATGCAAGGTAAGTCCATTCAAAAGTCTGACAGCAGCAGGGAAGAAGCTGTTCTTCAGCCGGATGGTACGTGACTTCAGACTTTTGTATCTTTTTCCCGACGGAAGAAGGTGGAAGAGAGAATGTCCGGGTGGTTCCTTAATTATGCTGGCTGTTTGGCCGAGGCAGTGGGAAGTGCAGACAGAGTCAATGGATGGGAGGCTGGCTTGCGTGATGGATTGGCTACCTTCTGTAGTTCCTTGAGATCTTGGGCAGAGCAGGAGCCATACCAAGCTGTGATACAACCAGAGAATGATTTCTATGGTGTATCTGTAAAAGTTGGTAAGAGTCGTAGCTGACGTGCCAAATTTCCTTAGTATTCTGACAAAGTTGCGGCGTTGGTGGGCTTTCTTAACTATAGTGTTGGCATGGGGGGACCAGGACAGGTTGTTGGTGATCTGAACACCTAAAAACTTGAAGCTCTCGACCCTTTCTACTTCGTCCCCGTTGATGTAGACAGGGGCATATTCTCCTTTATGCTTCCTGAAGTAGATGACAATCTCTTTCGTTTTGTTAACAATTTGTGGATAGATGGGAACACTATAGTTTTTGGAATTTATAGAACCATAGAGAAGTTACAGCACAGAAGGAGGCCATTTGGCCCATCTTGTCCATGCCAGACCGAGGACACCCAGGTGCCCTTTCTAATCCCACCTTCCCACACTCGGCCCCTGCATCTTACAGCACTTAAGGTGCAGATCCAGGAAATTTTTTAATGACCTTAGGATCTCCGTCTCCACCACCAACTTGGGCAGCGAATTCCAGTCTGTGTAAAAAAGTTCTTCCTCATGTCCCCTCTACATCTGCTACCATTTATCTATTACCCCTGCTTCTAGAATTCTCCACTGAGGGAAGTTGCTAGTTTGATCAACTTCCCTAATCTCACTCCTCCTTGAGTCCAGGTACCCCTTACTCCATGTGAGACCTGTGCCGGAATTTTACCGCCTCGGCTGTCCGAAGCTCACAGAATCCCGCCCGAGACAAAAGGAAAATGCCCTAAGGCCTCCCTAGGGCCGGTAAAATTCTGGCCCTGATTTTTTTTTGGCTGTCTTAGTGTTGCAGCTGCGCCATATTGCTTTGTTTTCTGTGGTAAGGCATTGTTGAGTTATACAGTGGTGTTGGTGGGCAGCAACCCACCAAGTCTCCATCATCAGGACTTGCCAAATCCAAGATTCCCGGTACAAATAACAAAGAAGAAAGAGCAAAGAACAAAGAACAAAAAAACAAATAACAAAGAAAATTACAGCACAGGAACAGGCCCTTCGGCCCTCCAAGCCTGCACCGACCATGCTGCCCGATTTAACTGAAACCCCTTATCCTTCCGGGGACCATATCCCTCTATTCCCATCCTATTCATGTATTTGTCAAGACACCCCTTAAAAGTCACTATCGTATCCGCTTCCACTACCTCCCCTGGCAACGAGTTCCAGGCACCCACCACCCTCTGTGTAAAAAATCTGCCTCGTACATCTCCTTTAAACCTTACCCCTCACACCTTAAACCTGTGCCCCGAAGGGGCAAGGGCGGCACGGCTGCATGAGAATCCTATTATCTCCAGGTTCCTTTCCAAGTCACACACCACCCTAACACGGCCTTTTATTGTTATCCTTCATTGACACTGGGTCAAAATTCTGAAACTCCCTATTTACAGCATTGTAGGGATTACCTCCACCTCATCATGGCCTGCAGCAGCTTGCCACCATCATTTAAGGGTAGCTGGAGATGGGCAAAAAATATTGGTCTTGCTGGTGACTCCCACATCCTGAGAATGAATCATAAACTTCTAAGTATATACACAACCATAAATAGGCATTTCCCTCATAGGTTACTTCATGAAAGTAAGTCTTCTTTTCCCTCAGATTACCAGTTACTCAGTGCTTCTGTAGAAAACTAAGCAAAAGCCTTTTGGCAAAGATTAATCCTTTACTGTGGAGGTGCTGAACCATCATAGTCTGAACCTCTGAATCACTCTTCCTACATTTCTTTACAATGTTGTAAGCCATCCCGCTAAAAAAAGCCTTCACAAAATCTATCTCTGTTGTGTTGCAATAGCCTTCTCAACCTCATCTGATCATACTTGAAGCATTGTGTATGTATGTGCATTAACACCTTCTAGATAGGACGTGTGGGTATTAACTCATGTAAAGCCTTGTTAGAGATGATCCAACTATTCCTGTGCACAATAGAATCATTAATAAAGCACTCTATAAGCATAATTTTTTATGTTAAAGATTTAACATTGTACTTGTGGAAAGGGGAAGACAACAGAGCTTGCAACTAGTGATGATTTGGCACAACTGTTTTTCAAAACGTTATTTAATTATCAACAACATTCCATTTGTATACTTCCTAATGCTCTTCTAATTTCTGAACTTGCTTGAGGCTTTCCAGTTTCATATTTATGCCCCCACATTCTGATTTGATCTGATTTGTTTCATTATTGACGCATGTATTGGCAAACAGTGAAAAGTATTGTTTCTTGCACGTGATACAGACAAATAACAAGTTCATTTCCTTTGGAAGACCAGAATAGAAACTTGATGAAAGGTATTTTTTAAAAACTAATTCTCAGATCCTGGGCATAGGTTAACAACTGAAGAAGATCACTTCAGGTCAGCTCAGGTTCATTCATGTTAATGTGGGATTGGAGTCACATATAGATCAGATTCAGTTTCCTTTCACAAAGTAAATCAGGGAACCAGTTGGATTTTTATAGTAATCTTGACAACTTCAAGGATATTCTTACATAGACCATTACCGGCTATTATATTTCCAATTTCTGTTAAACTGACTTCAATTTCTCAGTAAGAAGTCTCACAACACCAGGTTAAAGTCCAACAGGTTTATTGGTAGCAAAAGCCTTTTGCTGTGGCTTTTGCTACCAAATAAACCTGTTGGACTTTAACCTGGTGTTGTTAGACTTCTTACTGTGTTTACCCCAGTCCAACGCCGGCATCTCCACATCATGACTTCAATTTCTCAAACAGCTAAGGTAGGATTTAAACCCGTACCCATGTGGATTATTAGTCCAACAACATAATCACTGCACTACTGTACAGTTTATCTCTTTTTCTTGAAGTGGGCTCAAAAGGTAAGGCTTTGAATGGCTTTTATTGACATTAAGACAACAGTTTGACAAAGAAAGATGCAATACGGCCTTATTCAAGAATACAACTTAGAAATAGGGGTAAGGTGCAAGCAAAGTGTGCTGATAACTGCTACAAATTGCAGAGAATTCTTTCGCCTCCCTGATTAATTCCGCCTTATTTGGGGAAAAAAAGGAAATGGGAGGCGATGGCCTAGTGGTATTGTTGCTAGACTATTAATCCTGAAACTCAGCTAATGTTTTGGGGACCTATGTTCGAATCCCACCATGACAGATGATGGAATTTGAATTCAATTTAAAAAATCTGAAATTAAGGATCTACTGATGACCATGAAACCATTGTCGATTGTCAGAAAATGAAACATCTGGTTCACTAATATCCTTTTGGGAAGGAAATCCACCGTCCTTACCTGGTCTGGCCTGCATGTGACTCCAGAGCCACAGCAATGTGCTTGACTTTCAACAGCCCTCCAGAGGCAACTAGGTATGGACAATAGTTGCTAGCCAGCCAGTGGCGCCCATATCCCGTGAATGAGTAAAATAAAGGTTAAATGTCTGCTTATGAATTATATGAAGTGCTTTTGGAACAGACATTCCTTTGTGAATTATTTTTGAATATTTGTGAAATCTGACCATACTATGAGTTGAGCAATGGGTGTCTTTGAAAGTTCAGATGTTAACACTAATACTGTAATGATGAGGCCACCTTTTCCATTACATTTCAGGTGACTGTTAGGTTGCGTCCACACTCAGACTATCTTCTCCTGGATCAGAATCTTGCTGTGAAGAGGGAATCTATTGTTTGCTGTTTGGCAGCTCAAGCCATTCAGGCCAATTAACTGTCATGAAGAAGGCTATATTATATCAACCCCTTTAACATAACACTGACTAATTGATATGAAACTAAGGAGCTAGCTGAGAACATCCTTGGTAACCTCACTACAGTCACGTTTTCTTAACACATTTTTAAGATGCAGTGACTTGATATTTTTGATAGTTGTGAGTGAGAGATAAAGAAGGGCAAATCTGTAATACATTGAAAAGCGATGTGAAGACAGCAAATTCTAGAAGCAAGAAGCTGATGCTCCAACCCATAGTTGGAGCCGGCATCCAGCGCCTCGCACCTTCCACCCCCCCTCTGAAGGCCAACACCCTTCCCCCCATGAGGCTCTCACTGGGGCTGGTCCCTTGGCACAGGTTTGAGCTGTCAGGTTGGCATTGCCAGGCTGCCCCTACCAAGGTGCCCGGGTGCCAACCCAGCTGTGCCAAGGAGCAGTGCCAACTTGTGTCAAGGGCAGTTCCAGAAGACATTGCCAGGCCACTGCCTGGCCATGTCCCTCTCCCTTAGGGCCTATACTCACCTTTACGACCCACTAAGGAGGGATACAAAGGAGGACCTGAGAGCACTAGCTACTTTGAAGTTGCCTGCAGCTGTGAACCATTGCTCAGATGGGAGAACCCCACTTCACAGCCGCTGGAAATGCCAGCGAGAAGCACTTTGGTTTTCCCACTGTGCCACTGTGCCGTGAAGGGAAAGATTTCTAAGGATGTGTGCTTTCTAGGAAGGCTCAGAGACTGGGAATAAATGCAGTGTTAAAAAATGGGACTGAGAGAGCAGCTGTAGAGAAGGGACTCCCCCCAAACCCCCTCAACAATGAAAGTGACTTCCCCTGTCAGTCAAAGGACTTGAAATGGATCTTCTCACATGTTAAATAAATGTTTTCCTTTGTTGTTAATAACTAATTGGTTGTCCTGTGACTCTGTTCCTCCATGTTTTCTCAAAAATGTAGAATGTTACTATCTTCTGAGCCTGCGTTCCATTCTGGGACCTTTCTGTTCAGTAGTAACACCAACTGAGATTGTAATAAAAGAAACCCATAACGTTCTCCGAAATGGTAATATGCTTTTATTTTGAGGTTTTTCCTAGATTATTGTAATGATGTATTACATTGTTTTATGATTTTAGCATTCACCAGATTAGGAGAGCTGATGGATGGAACAATACTGTTTAGCTGCTGAAACTGTGCCAGAAGGGATATGATTAAACAGTGCTGTTCCCTGTTTAGGTTTTTTTGCACGATATGGGGTATATGTAGCTAATGCCACCTCAAGCTGTTTGTTCACTCAATGGAATCTTTTGTTTAATGTATTTGTTGGTTATCCGTCTGCTGTATTCAAAACAAATCTTTGTTCAGAGAACAGTGCACCTATGCCTTTTAGTCAAACAGAAGTTTTGCCAAAATTCTTAATTCTTAATCCCCAAAGTCTTAATTTCAGAATGGCTTTTGGCACTTTAGTTTCCATCTTTTTTTAAGTGGACATGTTTTGAGTTTGCCCCTGGTGTTTATTGCAGTTAGTTATATAGTTAGCGGTCAAAGAAGAATCGAATGACAGATCGAGCTGGGAATTTTACCCAAGGGATTTAGACACAAAATGAGTACAACTTCTGACTAATTAGCAGCCTTAAGATTGTTGATGGTGATGCCTGGGTATCGAGATTTAAAATCCTCACACTATGATCATTCTCATTGAACAAAAAAAACACATTTTTCTCCTGTTATTGATTCTTGCTGCCAATTTTGATTTCACGCACACTTTTTCAAAGGGCTTCATGTGCTCAAGTAGTTTGAGTGGAACTGTAAACCAACAACCTTCTTGGGTAAGAGCCACAGCTCACAGTCCGGCAACATAGGCTGAGTATTATTATTCCACAAGAACTAGGGTTCAAACTGAATTGGCTTTGCGTTGACTCAGGGAGGTCTTGTGGCATGGTGGTTTTAGTTACTATCTCTGGTCCATAAGTTCCAGGTTCAAGTCGCACTCCCGGACTTGTTGGCCAGAGAAGGAGCACTCGTAACATCGTTCAACGGGGGTGATAATATTGCCCGAAACTCTACCACCCCCTTGCTGCCAATTTTGATTTCACACGCACTTTTCAAAGGGCTTCATGTGTTCAAGTAGTTTGAGTGGAACTGTAAACCAACAACCTTCCTGGATCGTGAGAGGTTCCCAGAACGGAAATCTCCTTTGGCCTCGGATGGGATTTTATGATCTTGCCCGAGTGAGACTGTAAAATCCCGAATGAGTTTGGGAATCTTTTGATCATTTCCTCCACTATTCCCCAAAATGGAAACAACAGTGTAGGTGTGAAGATGTGCTAAAAAGAAATGTTGACTCCCATGTGATGTAGAATGTAGAACAAGTCAGGAGATTCCTTGGGAACTGCTGTTCAGGGAAATGTGGCATAATTATTCTAATGGCTGCACCTCTAAAATCTGCTAGCATCTGCATTATTTATGAAAACCTATTGAAAGTTGATATGTTTATCAATGTATTATGCAGTAAAGTGAGGCTTTTGTTATAATTATTCAGAAGCATGTTCCTTCTACTCTAAAGGGTCTCTTTTGTATCATGGCTTCTTAATGAGCTTGTTCCCTATTTGTTATATCCCTATTGGTTTTCCTTTATTTTGACAGTAAGCCTTAGCTATTTATGCAAGTGAATGAAAATATTTCAAGGCAAATTAAGCTTCTGTGTTCATTAGTGGAGGTTTGCTTGCTGTTATCAGCCTGACTGCAAAACATGACAGAGATCAGCGCTCTGAATCAACAATAATTGCCTGCATCAGGCTCAGATTAAGTGAGGGCTAGACAATAGAGATGACAAAAAAAATTGCCTTGTTAGATTAACAATGATCCACTGATACTCTCCAAACCTTGGAGATTTCTTCAATAATTCCATGAGTTTTTTCTTAATTTGTTCATGGGATGTGGGTGTTCCTGGCTGGGCCAACATTTATTGCCCATCCCTCAGTGAATTTAAGAGTCAACCACGTTGCTGTGGGTCTGGAGTCACAGGTATGCCAGACCAGGTAAGGACAGCAGATTTCCTTCCCTGAAGGACATTAATGAACTAAATGGAGTTTTACAACAATTGTTTCATCGTCATCATTAGATTTTTAATTTCAGATTTTTTTACTGAATTCAAATTTCATCATTTGCCATGGTGGGATTCGAACCCAGGGGTCCAGAACACTACCCTGAAGCTATGGATTACTAGTCCAGCGACAATACCACCAAGCCACTGCCTCCCCTAAATCCAACACCACTGAATGACACCAAGCTTCGCTCTTGCTTAACAAAAAGAAATAGTACTAAACTTTTGAATGGCACTCGGCAAGAAATATATAGCAGTGAGAATCAAACACATAAAGTTTGAAAAGCTGCAGGAGTCTTCAGTGTTGTGATGGTAGATCCACAACAATGTGACAGAGATTTCAAGCCATGGCAGGGAGCATTTGATCAAACTACAGCACGGTGGTGCAGTGACTATCACTGCTGTCTCACAGCGCCAGGGATCTGGGTTCAATTCCAGCCTTGGGTGACAGTCATGTGCGGAGTTTGTGTGTTCTCCCCATGTCTGGGTGGGTTTCCTCTGGGTGCTCTGGTTTCCTCCCACAGTCCAAAGGATGCATGGGTTAGGTTGATTGGTCATGCAAAATTGTCCCTTAATATCCCAGGGATTTATGGGGCGAGGCCTAGGTGGGATTGTATTGGTGCAGGCTCAATGGGCTGAATGACCTCTTTCTGCACTGCAGGGATTCTATGATTACCCACTTCAGCAGCTGTTTTGAAACACATTTTTGTAAGACATGGTGAAAATTGACCACAGTCCATGTTCCATCAATGGCACTTCCCCAGTGCATATCCCAACCGAAAGGCCCAAGGTCTGACAGAAATTGGGCCTCGAGTATCACTCACATTTTCTGTGGAAGCAGAAATCTATTGTCATGCTTAGAGTCATAGAGGTCATAGAGGTTTACACCATGGAAACAGGCCCTTCAGCCCAACCTGTCCACGCCGCCCATTTTTTTTTAAAACCCCAAAGCTAATCCCAATTGCCCACATTTGGCCCATATCCCTCTATACCCATCGTACCCATGTAACTATCTAAATGCTTTTTAAAAGACAAAATTGTGCCCGCTTCTACTGCACTGCCTTCATCTACCTTCTTGGTTACCCCTTCAAAAAGCTCAATCAAATTTGTGAGACATGATTTTCCACTCACAAAGCCATGCTGACTGTCCCTAATCAGTACTTGCGTCTCTAAATGCCTGTAGATCCTGTCTCTCAAAATACCTTCCAACAATTTACCCACCACAGATGTGAGGCTCACTGGCCTATAATTCCCGGACTTTTTCCTGCAGCCCTTTTTAAACAAAGGTACAACATTTGCCACTCTCCAATCTTCAGGCACCTCACCTCTGACTATCGATGATTCAAATATCTCGGCTCGGGGGCCCGCAATTTCCTACCTAGTCTCCCACAAAGTCCTGGGATACATTTCATCAGGTCCCGGGGATTTATCTAACTTGCTTCTGCAGGAAGCTGACACATTTTATCTATTTCAGAATTGGGGTGCTGTCCTTCGTAACTACAAGTTCAGCCACAGGAGGGAGAGTTAGAGCCGTAAAGGAAGAAGCTGCTGATCATGTGGATTCATGTTTAGCTTTCTCTTATCTCCCTTTGCAACATAAGAGCATAAAAAGTAAGAGCAGGAGTAGACCACTTGTCCCCTATCCCCTGACTCCCTTATAGATCAAAGCATTTGTCTAACTCAGCCTACCTATGATCTATTGAATCAGGCAATATTCACTCCTCTCTGTGGTAGGGAATTCTAAAGCCATCCTCTGAGAAGAACTTATTTCTCATCGCAATCAATAAGAGATGCCTTATTTTGAATCTATGCCCCATAGCTATAAATTCCCTAAGAATCTTTTCTGTTTCAATAAGATCATGTCTCGCTCTTCTAAATTGCAACGTGTATAGGCCCAGCCTGTTCACCTTTCCTCATAAGACAACCCCTTCATCCCAGAAATCAGACTAGAGAACTTTCTCTGAATGGCCTCCAATGCAAGTATAATCTGTATTAAATAAGGAGCCTAAAGCTATACACAGTACTCCATGTGTGGTCTTGTATGGTCTTGTGGCCTTGCATAGCTGAAACAGGACTTGTCTACTTTTATAAGCCATCAATAAAGGCCAACATTTAATTTTCCTTCCTAAGCACCTGCTATGGTGGTTTGTTGCAGATCACTCGGGGAGTCCAAGTTGCTGTGGCAATGAAGCTATGAATAGTGATGGTAGTGGCTTCAGCTTCCTATCCATTAAATAGCTGATTCAGAATCTCTCCCACGCTTACTGCCTCCCGTTGACATTTTAGAAGGATTTGCAGGTTGTTAATCAAAATGTTTGATCACATTATAAAGCACTTATTTCATTGGTCATCGGGTTCTGGTGTGGTACTTGAAGTGGAGATGCCGGCATTGGACTGGGGTAAACACAGTAAGAAGTCTAACAACACCAGGTTAAAGTCCAACAGGTTTATTTGGTAGCAACAGCCATTGGCTTTTGCTACCAAATAAACCTGTTGGACTTTAACCTGGTGTTGTTAGACTTCTTACTGTGGTACTTGAACCCAGAGCTTTTGACTCAGAGGCAGCAATGCTACTCATTGCACTGCAGGACCTCCTAATTACCTGCTGTACCTGCAAGCTAACATTTGCGATTCATCTATGAGGCCATTAGGATCCGCCTGTACCATAGCAATTTGCAGCCTCTGTCAACGTTTTGTGTTTCTATTTTTCCTATCACAGTGGACAAGTTCACATTTTCCCATAATTCATCCCACCTGCTAACTGTTTGCTCATTCACTTAACCTATCCCTTTGCAGACTCTGTGTCCGCCTCACAACTTTCTCTCCTATCTATGTTAGTATCATTGGCAAATTTGGCTGCAATACAGTAGTAGCGAGCTCCTTTAAGGGGCGAGGTTTCGGAGGGTCAATGTGGCTCATTCAGCCAATCGGGCCAAAGCACGCCAATCCTGGGGCTGAGTGCAGGCTCTCCCAGGTGGTCTGGAGACTGGAATCAAAATAATTGGCTGCATCTCTCTCACTCTCTGTATACAGTTATCCCTGTTAAAGATAGTTCTTTCATTACTCCACTCTTGCCAAGATATTACAAATTTGCCTGGTCCTTTCATTCAAGATGTAGAGATGCCGGCGTTAGACTGAGGTAAACACAGTGAGAAGTTTCACAACACCAGGTTAAAGTCCAACAGGTTTATTTGGTAGCAAAAGCCAATAGCTTTCAGAGCGCTGCTACGATCTTTCATTCAAGTCATTAATATAAATCCTAAATGGCCGAGGTTCAAGCTCTGGTCCCTGTGGTATTCTACTAGTTGCAGTTTGCCAAACTGAAGAAGGTCCATTTGTCCCATCTCTCTGTTTCCTGTTTGTTAGCCAATCCTCACTCCACACTGATGTGCCACACCAACTCCCATCATGAACACTTACCTTGTGTAGTAATCCTTTTATGTTGCCACCTATTGAATGCCTTTTGGAAATCCGAGTACAGTACATCTATTGGTTCTCCTTTTGCCACTCTGCTTGTTTTATCCTCAAAGAACTATAATAAATTTGTCAAACATGATTTTCCTTTCATAAAACCATGTAGACTCTGTCTGATCTTCTAAATATCCCGCTATTACCTCCACAGGAAAGCCATCAGCTGCTGGACAATTGTGGGGGAACAGGCATTATACATTCCCTGCTGAATCCAAACTAATTCCTACAAGTAGGCCCAAAACAAATGCTATGACTCTCACTTACAATGAAAGGAATCTCATGCCTGTTTTAAACAGCTGTCTGGATGGCTACAAAATGGCATTCAGCAATAGCAAGACACCAGTATTGCAAACGCAGTTATGTAAGGGTATTAAGACTTGTTGTTCCTCGAGGTATCAAACAACACAGGAAGATAAATGGAGTTGAAGTACAGATTTGACATAATCTAACTGATTAATGGCAGAACAGGCTTGGGGGTCAGAAAGGCATAATTCCATGTTCACTCCTTCTCCATCCTTTAATCAACATCAGTAAAATAAAAATACATCATTGTAGGTGGTGGGAGCTTGCTACGTGCAAATTGACCCCTGTGTTTCATACACTATAATAGTGAAGACTTCAAATTTACCTTATTGGTTGTAAGGCACTTTGGGATATCTTGTGATCATGTAAATTACTGGACAAATGCAAATCGTGCTTTTTTCCTTCATTTGAGAAATAAGCCTGATATATTTAAGGATGCATTAATGCTGTACTCTGTCACTATGCATGGGATTTACTGCAACCACAGCGCAAGATTTTACCAGAGAAAGCTACTGCAATAGGGAGGAGAGATGCATTCAAGAGGGCAATTAAATGTGTTAAGACAGGAGAGTTTGAGGGAGCTATGGTAAGAAATCAGTAGGGCTAATATATCAAAAAGGAGCCAGATTTATTTGGAAAACAAAGCTTTTTTACTTCATTATACCTTAACTCGTATATTCCCCATCTAAACACTAAGGGGAAATTTAGCTTGGCCAATCAACCTAAACTGCATATCTTTTGACTGTGGGAGGATACCAAAGCACCTAGAGGAAACACACGCAGACACGGGGAGAATGTACAAACTCCACACAGACAGTGACCCGAGGCCGGAATTGAACCTGGGACCCTGGTGCTGTGAGGCAGCAGTGCTAACCACTGTGTCACCATTGTCTTCATTAATAGGCTCATTTTCTTAACTATTTCGAAGACCTGATGAAATAATAATGTGCGGTACATGTTAGATTTGTGAATTGTAGTCTGCTTTGTCAGGTAAACGAATGACTTTTAGATTGCTTGGGCAATCAGCTGACAAATTTGTCAGTAAACATGACTGTATTTATTTTATCATGGTGAAATATTCAATGCCCTTTCTGATACTTATGACAGAGAAATAATTAGGTATGCTACAATTACAAAGGCAGTTTATTAGTGTTGGCTCCAGATGCAAAAAAATAATGATATCTCTACATAATTGGGAGAATAATTAGGATTATGTCTTCTGGTGCAGGTTTGATGATAATTATCCTGCTCAACAATAATCCTTCAGCTAACATCACTATAAAAGATTATCTGGTAATTTATCACATTGCTGTTTGTGCAAGTTTGCTTTGTATTAATTGGGCATTGTGTTTTCTGCATTGTAGCAGTAACTGCACCTCAAAAATATTTCATTTTCTGCAAAGCATAAAGGACCTATTCTCTTCCACCTTCTTCTGTCAAGAAAAAGATACAAGCTTCTGAGATCACGTACCAACTGAGTCAAGAACAGCTTCTTCCCAGACTTTTGAATGGATCCACCTTATATTAAGCTGATCTTTCTCTTCACCCTATCTGTAACTTCAACACTATATTCTGCACCCTCTCATTTCCTTCTTCCCTATGTACTCTATAGACGGTATGCTTTGGCTGTATAGTGCACAAGAAACAATACTTTTCACTGTATCCCAATACATATGACAATAATAAATCAAATCAAATTAAATCAAAGCACTTTGGTTGTCCTGAGGTCATTAAAGGCATAGGGCTGGATTTTCACCCCCACCCCCCACCACTCTCCCATCCCCATCAAAGTGTTTTGTGGCATTGGAGGCCTTTGGCCGGTGGTGGGATCTTCTAGTCCCGCCGCTGTGAAAGAGGCTTTCTGTTGTTTGCGCTCATCACCACCAGGGAATCCACAGCGGGGTTTCACCATTGATGGGACAGGAAGATCCCACCAGCGGGATCATCCAATCCCACCAAAGGCAACCTCCTGTGACAGGATCCCCAGTGTCCCGGCTGGTGGGCAATGCATTGACTGGACAATCCCACCAGCTGCCAATGGTGCGCCGTTCACCATGGGACAACCCACAGGCTTGTAGAGGAAGGGAGTGCAAAAGTATTGTGGAAGCTGGTCAGATGAAGGAATGAATGAATTTTAAGGTGGAATATTGTGTGATTGGGGAGGCGGGAGTTTGAGAGATTGCCTATTCCGCTGCTCAAATCTGTAATTTCTCAAAACCATTTCTCTTTATTTACAGCAGGTGTTTAGACATTTGGACCTCCACCCGAGGTCAGAACTTCTCCGCCTTCCAGATCGCTCTTCTCAGTCACGTGACGTGACATCGTTATTACCCTAGTATCATGTATGCTTCTGATGTTCACCCTTTATGATGTTAGATCCAGCAAAGACAAAGGGGTGAGGGAGGGAGGTTGTGTCTAACTAACAAATAGTTAGTACTCTAACAAGTGGAATAAAGAGCAGTTCAGTGCTTATCAAGTGTCTGAACTGATAACAAGTAGTTTAACAAGTGATGTAAGTGAAGATAAAGCAGTTCAACATTTATCAAGGGTTTAAATATTAAAAGAGAGCTATTTGTACAAAATATCTTGTGTTAGAGTTTCTTTGGACTGATTCAACGATTTGACTATCCCAGCAAGAAATGGCATTCACGGGGGAACATTAATGAGAGACTTTGAGCTCACAGGCCCTAATTTTCCATTCACTGCTAATCAGTCTCCAGTTAAGGGTGAAAATGCCTTAAACATTACAGCAGTTGCGATTTTTGCTTGCAATTTCCACTGTAGTCTCTGGACTGCCCCATGAGTCTTCTCTAACTAACAAGCGACTCTTTTCCCCAGTGGTAAATTACCGGAGGAATTATACCTGTTGAATAATTCTTGCTTTAAGCAGTCATAAGGGAGCTTTATGGGCACCCTGAGGCGCATTTGAGTATTGGGTTAACATTGTCAAATTCATTCTTGTAGTCCAACTCTTACAGAGAGAAGTCCTGCCTCCTATGAGTCAGAGCTAGGTTGGACCCAGACACAGAAGTGACAGGCCAATATCTAGCTCCTCGATTTCCCCTCTAATTTCCTTTCCTCTGACAACACGCTCAACTATGGCATTACTAATGCTTCTGGAGCTGAAATTATGAGCAGTATGGTGTCCATGTACATTGCTTCATCTCATCATTAAAAATGAAAGGATAATTTTCGATCTTTGAGCTCGCAGTGAGGGATCTTATGTGATGGAAATGCCTGTCGAAAATCTGGGCACCTTTTGTACGATTTTCCCACTGGGACCGTGATTTTAGAAAATTACATTGTACAATATCTATAGTCACTAATGAGTTCTCTAGGTGCTATGGGGACATTACGATTAACCATTAACCTTCTGGAAAATATCTATCTTTGAAAAACAACCTGCAGAAGTTTTAAGAATTTAATGCGTCCATTATGGGCTACGAATGGCCAATAATATCATAAGGGAGGAAGCGCAAATCTTATTCGAAGGCATGTGATCTCAATGAACAAATTCTGCCCTTGTACACAGTGGATTTGTTCACTTGTCATTTCCTGCTAGTGTTCATATCACGTGGATGATTTGGCTGAAGAAAGCTAAGTGATCTTCCACAAAGGGCGGAAACATAGAAACATAGAAAACAGAAGCAAGAGTAGGCCATTCGGCCCTTCGAGCCTGCTCCGCCATTCATTTTGATCATGGCTGATCATCAAATTCAATATTCTGATCCGCCTTCCCCCCATATCCCTTGATCCCTTCAGCCCCAAGAGCTGGAACTAACTTATTCTTGAAGTCACACAATGTTGTAGCCTCACCTACATTCTGCGTAGTGAATTCCAAACATTCACCACTCTCTGGCTGAAGAAATTACTCCTCACCTCAGTCCTAAAAGGTTTTTCCCTTATCCTTAAACTATGACCCCTAGTTCTGGACTTCCCCGCCATTGGAACATTCTTTCTGAATATACCCTATCTAACCCTGTTAGAATTTTTAAAATTTCTACGAGATCTCCTCTCACTCTTCTAAACTCCAGTGAATACAATCCTAATCGACCTAGTTATTCCTTATATGACAGACCTACCATCCCAGGAATAAGCCTGGTAAACTGTCACTGTATTCCCTCTATAGCAAGGACATCCTTCTATAGATAAGGACCAAAACTGTACGCAATACTCCAGCTGTGGCCTCACCAACAATTGCAGTAAAACATCCCTATCTCTATACTCAATTCCTCTCGCTATGAAGGCCAACATACCATTTGCCTTCTTTACTGCCTGCTGGACCTGCGCACTTACTTTCAGTGACTGATGCATGACGACTCCAAGGTCTCATTGAGTATCCACCTCTCTCGAAGGATAAGTTACAAATCTCCAACTGCTACAGACTGGTTTGTCTTAAGAGACCCTCCTAAGGTCAGACAAGATAATGTGCCTAAAGGATCAACCTTATTTTATTTCTTTCACATCCATGGCTAGTGATGTCTTCACATTCATAAACCAGTGCAGCACAGTGGCATAGTGGCTAGCACTGCTGCCTCACAGCGCTAGGGACCCAGGTTCGATTCCCGGCTTGGGTCACTGCCTGTGCGGAGTTTGCACATTGTCCCCGAGTCTGCATGGATTTCTTCCGGGTGCTCTGGTTTCCTCCCACAGTCCAAAGATGTGTGGGTTAGATTGATTGGCCATGCTAAATTGACCCTTGTGTCAGGGGATTAGAAGGGTAAATATGTGAGGTTACGAAAATAGGACCTGAATAGGATTATGGTTGATACGGACTCGATGGGCTGAATGGCCTCCTTCTGCACTGTAGGAATTCTATGATTCTATAGGTGAATGGGCCATGCTAAATTCTCCTTCAGTGTGGTGATTGGAGGATTTTCACAGTAACCTCATTGCAGTGTTAATCTAAGCCTATTTGTGACACCAATGAATAAACTTTAAACAGTGGTGCTTTGCACTTAAAGGAAAGATCTGGACTTAATGAACACCGTTTATCGTGGTTCAGAATCCTAACCCTAGGGAAATCCAAACCGTTTTCTTTGGAAATGGTCACTCAACTTCATAGTATAAATAAATAAAAACTGAATCTGAAAATAACATGAGCAATCCAGATGTGTAATTATGAAACCCCTATTGATGCAGATTTTCCATAGTCACTAAATTCAGTCAAACTTTCATGTCATTTTCGGGTCCCTTTTTCCCATTACATTTTATTGATACCTTGCTGCCTCTCATCCATCCTCACCCCAGAACTTGTATGCTCCCGGTAATAGCCAGTGCTCATTAGAGCTTCCAGGTCCCTGAGGAGAGGATGCCCAAATCTGAAGGGGCCTTCGGATTGAGGTGCCCTTCTCTTTCCCACCCGAGATTAATCGAGGGCGAAGATTTCTTCTGTTTGGCACCCTAATGCAACTGCTGCCTGTCAGCCTAAAGGTTGAGGCTGGTTTAAAAGAAAACCCCCTTAAGTGGCTATTAGGTGGCCACTTAAGGGCCTCAATAGGAGTATGTGTGGACTTCCTGGAAGAGGCCCTGGCTGCCTCCCTGTGAAATTGTGTCTGAATCAGGGCTGGTGGGATCCCAGAAGGAATCTTGCCCATACAATTTTACACTCCACCCTGCCTCAGAACTGGGGGGAGGGTGGGGGGGAGAGATGGGGTGGCTTGTGGTGAGGTAGAGGGTATGGGGAAGGTAAATCTCTGGCCTTAGGTAAGCAAGTAATCAGATTTGTGAGCTCCATAGAGAAGTCAGATCTCCTCAGTTAAAGGGTTGAGGTCTTGTTAGATCTTTGAGTAAATTGAGATAAAGACACAATGCTTTATATGTTGGATTGTAAGTATAAAGTTCATTTGTTATTTATTTGGATATCTTAACTATTTTCATTCATAAGTGGATTTGAGATTTGAGGTCAATACCTGTAGGTGAATTAGTTTATTTTGCATTTACACTTTGTAATTTTCAAAACAATATTATTATGTAATCCAAATTTAAACTTATAAAAATGTAGTCTCGGTCTATAACCTCATGATCTCTTAACTGTTCTACAATTTTTAACTATAAGATTCTAAGTTCTGATTGGGACATAGCTGTGTTATAACATACAGATGCCTAACTTCCTGGATCAACAACTTCAGATTTGGCAGAAAAATATGCAGAGGAAACCCTCTTGGAACTTCCCAGGTAAAAGTTTATGCCACAAATGTGCAGAAGCGCTAATATCCCCTGGATAATTGTCCTGCGCTGGGAACCATCAGGGAAAGCGATTTAAATTGCTAACTTCAGATGGTTCCGCCAGTGTTGAGGCAGATGCGTTAGCGACATTTAAGACTTATTTGGATAGACACATGAACAGATGGGGAATAGAGGGATACAGGCAGTTGGCTTAGATAGGACAACATGATTGACGCAGGCTTGGAGGGCCGAAGGACCTGTTCCTGTGCTGTACTGTTCTTTGTTCTTTGTTCTAACTTAGAAGAAATAAAACCACTTCTAACCTCAGCGTAACTATTTTAAACACCCAGACTGATCTCCACACAGGACTGCCCCCACACTAAAGTAAAGTTTATTTATTAGTCACAAGTAAGGCTTACATTAACACTGCAATGAAGTTACCATGAAATTCCCCCAGTCACCACACTCCGGCGCCTGTTCGGGTCAATGCACCTAACTAGCACGTCTTTTAGAGTGTGGGAGGAAACTGGAGCACCCAGAGGAAACCCATGCAGACACAGGAAGAACACACAAACAATGATCCAAGCCGGGAATCAAACTCGGGTCCCTAGCGCTGTGAGGCAGCAGTGCGAACCATTGTGCCAACAACCCAACACTTGCACCCCCCTGCCACTGAACATCCCCACAATATTCCCCACCCGCACATTCCCACCCACAAGGGATTCCCCATCACCCTCCAACATCCAGCTGAACCCGCTCTCCACCCAACCTGATTTCCCACCCAATCCCATCCCTCACCTGACCCGGTGCCACTCCAACGTAACCCGACACAATCTCATTCCTGGCCTGACTGCGGTAAATGTGCAGGGTTATGGGGATAGGGCAGAGGGTTTGGGCCTATGTAAGATGTTCTATCAGAGAGTCGATGCAGATGGGCCAAATGGCCTCCTTCTGCACTTAAGGGATACAAAACTACACTGACCCCCAGGTACAGGTTCTGCATTCTGTTACCTCACTATGTGGGTGGTATTGTACTCAGTCCCATGTTAAATATTTATGAATGGAGTATTCATGTTGGGATACAGTAAGAAGTCTCACAACACCAGGTTAAAGTCCAACAGGTTTATTTGGTATCACAAGCTTTCGGTGCACTGCTCCTTCATCACTCACCTGATGAAGGAGCAACGTTCCAAAAGCTGGTGATTCCAAATAAACCTGTTGGACTTTAACCTGGTGCTGTGAGACTTCTTACTGTGTTTACCCCAGTCCAACACCGGCATCTCCACATCATGTTGGGACAGCAGGAAGCAGGGTACAGAGTGTGAGCTCAGACTGGAATTTGGGTGGTGCTGAATTGATGTTGATGTTGGAAAAGGAAGACATGTTGCTTAGGGTGCCTACGTTGGAATATGGAGAAGGTGTTGGGTGGAAGCCTGGGTTACACGAGAAGCTAAATGATGCAGGGACGCATGTGTTACCTCAGCTAAGACCAAGTAGCTGTATTACATGATCCAAAATAATTCTTGATAAAGCAGTACCAATAGAAAGCAAGCAAAAGAAACCCATTAAATAGTTGCTGCGAGAAACATCCATTGCACCTGAGTTGTAAAGTTTTTTTTCAATTGTCAGCAAAAGCATCTCCTATCAGTAGTAAATCTGATATTTCCCATTCTTCAAGGGAAGGGAAATAAGTGTGTCAGATTTCCAAACTCATCGAGAGGGCATTTGCCTTCCAGCAATATTTACAGTGTAAATACAATGTCTGTTCACTTTTTTTCAAGGGTTTTCTTCTATTGAAATGTCTCTTCAATTGACAGATTTATCTCAGTGGAATGGTTGCCTTCAAGAAAATGGACTGTTGAGGGAGAAGTGCTGACTGTCACAGTATATTCGAATATTTAGCCGTTCATTTTATCATTCAAAGTATTTTCCTCCTCTTCAATATCCTTTTGGCATCTTGAAGGCATTGACTCACATAGGGACATGTGGACATGAATTCTGGTGCCATTCTAATACCAGATAAAACGGCTTGGACATGACAATGCCCTAAACTAGGAATGTGGAAGGATGAGTCCCCCATGCAGACAGTTGAACTGGATCTTGTCTGGTCCACAGCTATTTCATGCACACATTTCTCATCAGGGTCTGTACCATGAACCTTTGTGAGTTTTCCTCCTTTCTCTGGAGCTAAACGAAACCCAGATTATATGAACCAGGCTGCAATCAGTTAATTCAATGGCCTGCTCCATGTCAGTGTGAATTAGATGTGAGCAGAAACCAGATAATGATGGGCGGTGGGGAGAGGGAGAGCATCAGATGATCAGGGGTTCTGGAGAAAAGGCAGGAGAATGGGGATGAGAAAAATATCAGCCATGATTGAAAGGCAGAGCAGACTCAATGGGCTGAGTGGCCTAATTCTGCTCCTATGTCTCATGGTCTTATGGTCTTATTACCATTCAGCGCAGAAATCGCATAAAAATAAAAAGAGACAGGAGCGGGAGTAGACCAGATAGTCTGTTAATTCTGCTCTGCCATTCAGTATGATCAATACAGATCTTGGACTTCAATTCCACTTCTGCCATATTCCCTTTCCCTTGATTCCCAAAAGTCTGTCTATCTCAGACTTAAAATATTGAATTATGGCGTTTCTGCAACACCAAAGAATCACAACCATTGAGTGAAGAAATTTCTCCTCGACTCAGTCCTAAATAATTAGCCCCTTATCCTAAGTCTGTGTCCTCTTTCCAAGGTTCCCCAGTTTGGGGAAACAACGTTTCAGTATCTACAGTAGTGTAATAGGTTAATAGAATAATTATAAAAAGTGCAATCACACTGTAACAGCAGCAGTCATTTTGATGGACACTTGAGAGAGAGGTTAGACCAGTCTGTACTCATAGTAGACATACCTATTCTGTAATTTACCATATATCGTGTTAATAAAGGTAACTATGATGGTATGAGGCATAAATTGGCCATGATGGACTAGGAAACATTACTGAAAGGAAAAACAGTGGACAGACAATGGCAGGCATTCAGGGAACGAAGAGGTGAACTCCAGAAGTTGTTTGCTTTCAAACAACCGCATAACCTCAAACAGACCATTGTCCGCAGCAAACTACCCAGCCTTCAGGAGAACAGTGACCACGGCACCACACAACCCTGTCACAGCAACCTCTGCAAAACGTGCCAGATCATCGACACGGATGCCATCATCTCACGCGAAAACACCATCCACCAGGTACACGGTACATACTCTTGCAACTCGGCCAACGTTGTCTACCTGTTACGATTCAGGAAAGGATGTCCCGAGGCATGGTACATTGGGGAAACCATGCAGACGCGATGACAAGGATGAATGAACATCGCTCGACAATCACCAGGAGTGTTCTCTTCCTGTTGGGAAGCACTTCAGCGGTCACGGGCATTTAGCCTCTGATCTCTGGGTAAGCGTTCTCCAAGGCGGCCTTCACGACACACGACAGCGCAGAGTCGCTGAGCAGAGACTGATAGCCCTGATAGCCAGGTTCCGCACACATGAGGATGGCCTCAACCGGGATATTGGGTTCATGTCACACTATCTGTAACATAGAACATAGAAACCCTACAGTGCAGAAGGAGGCCATTCGGCCCATCGAGTCTGCACCGACCACAATCCCACCCAGGCCCTACCCCCACATATTTTACCCGCTAATCCCTCCAACCTACGCATCTCAGGGACAATTTTTAACCTGGCCAATCAACCTAACCCACACATCTTTGGACTGTGGGAGGAAACCGGAGCACCCGGAGGAAACCCACGCAGACACGAGGAGAATGTGCAAACTCCACACAGACAGTGACCCGAGCCGGGAATCGAACCCGGGACCCTGGAGCTGTGAAGCAGCAGTGCTAACCACTGTGCTACCGTACCCCCACAACCTGCCTGGATGTGCAAAATCTCACTAGCTGTCCTGTCTGGAGACAATACACATCTCTTTAAGCTGTGCTTAATGCTCTCTCCACTCACCTTGTCGGTACCTTTAAGACTTGATTAGCTGTAAAGGCTCACATTCCAATCATTATTCATGTAAATTGAGTTTGTGTCTTTGTGCCTTGTTTGTAATCAGAACTCCCACCCACCTGACGAAGGGACAGCCTGTTCCGAAAGCTAGTGGCTTTTGCTACCAAATAAACCTGTTGGACTTTAACCTGGTGTTGTAAGACTTCTTACTGTGTTCACAAAGGAAGACATGAATAATGTACCAGAAGTTCAGAGACAAACAAGTTTTAGTGCGGGGCTGAAGGAAATCAGTGTTAGTAGAGAAATGGTTTTGGGGAAATTAATGGGTTTGAAGGCAGATAAATCTCCAGGATACTGCAGATATCCCAGAATACGTAAGGAAGAAACACTGGAAATAGTAGATCACTTGGTGGTTATTTTCCCAAATTCTTTTGACTCTGGACCGGTTCCTACAGATTGGAGGATAGCCAATGTAAGCCCGCTATTCAGAAAGGGAGATAGAAGATAGAGAGAAAACTGGGATTTGACATACTCTGGAAGTCATTACCCCAGTAAGAAGTGTCACAACACCAGGTTAAAGTCCAACAGGTTTATTTGGTAGCAAATACCATAAGAACAAAGAACAAAGAACAAAGAACAAAGAACAATACAGCACAGGAACAGGCCCTTCGGCCCTCCAAGCCCGCGCCGCTCCCCGGTCCAGGATTGAATCCTGAATCCAGGATCCCCGCCCAATTTTCCAGCCTATCTACATACCAATATCCTATCCACCGAGCTGTCCCTCACAGCTACGATGCTTTGTTCATTACAACCTATTAACTTACCCCCACCCCCCCATTCCAGACCATGTGATCTCCAGGGAGAGGCGAAAACCCAGAGTGAAAAACCCCAGGGCCAATATGGGGAAAAGAAAATCTGGGAAATTCCTCTCCGACCCCCTGAGGCGATCGAAACGAGTCCAGGAGATCACAATGGCCCCGATCGGAAAATGCTTCCCAACCCTAGTCATTTCCACTTCCACGAACACCATATGAATCCCCTGCCCCCGAGACAGGTTCCCAACTATCCGCAGTCTCACTCTGTACTGGCACCAGCAAGATGATCGTAGAATGAAGCCTTGAAACGAGAAAACAGGAACAATTAGCCCGCGCCGCTCCCTGGTCCAAACTAGATCACTCTTTTGTATCCCTCCATTCCCACTCCGTTCATATAGCTGTCTAGATAAGTCTTAAACGTTCCCAGTGTGTCCGCCTCCACCACCTTGCCCGGCAACACATTCCAGGCCCCCACGACCCTCTGTGTGAAATATGTCCTTCTGATATCTGTGTTAAACCTCCCCCCCTTCACCTTGAACCTATGACCCCTCGTGAACGTCACCACCGACCCGGGGAAAAGCTTCCCACCGTTCACCCTATCTATGCCTTTCATAATTTTATACACCTCTATTAAGTCTCCCCTCATCCTCCGTCTTTCCAAGGAGAACAACCCCAGTTTCCCCAATCTCTCCTCATAACCAAGCCCCTCCATACCAGGCAACATCCTGGTAAACCTCCTCTGCACTCTCTCCAAAGCCTCCACGTCCTTCTGGTAGTGTGGCGACCAGAACTGGACGCAGTATTCCAAATGCGGCCGAACCAACGTTCTATACATCTGCAACATCAGACCCCAACTTTTATACTCTATGCCCCGTCCTATAAAGGCAAGCATGCCATATGCCTTCTTCACCACCTTCTCCACCTGTGACGTCACCTTCAAAGATCTGTGGACTTGCACACCCAGGTCCCTCTGCATCTCTACACCCTTTATGGTTCTTCCATTTATCGTGTAGCTCCTCCCTACATTATTCCCACCAAAATGCATCACTTCGCATTTATCAGCATTGAACTCCATCTGCCATTTCCTTGCCCAAATTTCCAGCCTATCTATATCCTTCTGTAGCCTCTGACAATGTTCCTCACTATCTGCAAGTCCTGCCAGTTTTGTGTCGTCCGCAAACTTACTGATCACCCCAGTTACTCCTTCTTCCAGATCATTTATATAAATCACAAACAGCAGAGGTCCCAATACAGAGCCCTGCGGTACACCACTAGTCACAGGCCTCCAGCCGGAAAAAGACCCTTCCACTACCACCCTCTGTCTTCTATGACCAAGCCAGTTCTCCACCCATCTAGCCACCTCCCCCTTTATCCCATGGGATCCAACCTTTTTCACTAGCCTACCATGAGGGACTTTGTCAAACGCTTTACTAAAGTCCATATAGACAACATCCACGGCCCTTCCTTCGTCAACCATTTTGGTCACTTCTTCAAAAAACACCACCAGGTTCGTGAGGCATGACCTCCCTCTCACAAAACCATGTTGACTATCGTTAATGAGTTTATTCCTTTCTAAATGCGCATACATCCTATCTTTAAGAATCTTCTCCAACAACTTCCCCACCACGGACGTCAAGCTCACCGGCCTATAATTACCCGGGTTATCCTTCCTACCCTTCTTAAATAACGGGACCACATTGGCTATCCTCCAATCCTCTGGGACCTCACCTGTGTCCAGTGACGAGACAAAGATTTGCGTCAGAGGCCCAACTATTTCACCTCTCGTCTCCCTGAGCAGCCTTGGATAGATTCCATCAGGCCCTGGGGATTTGTCAGTCTTTATATTCTCTAACAAACCTAACACTTCCTCCTTTGTAATGGAGATTTTCTCCAACGGTTCAACACTCCCCTCCGAGACACTCCCAGTCAACACATCCCTCTCCTTAGTGAATACCGACGCAAAGTATTCATTTAGGATCTCCCCTACCTCTTTGGGCTCCAAGCATAAGTCCCCACTTTTGTCCCTGAGAGGTCCGATTTTTTCCCTTACAACCCTTTTGTTCCTAACGTATGAATAAAATGCCTTGGGATTCTCCTTAATCCTGTCTGCCAAGAACATTTCGTGACCCCTTTTTGCTCTTCTAATTCCCCGTTTGAGTATTTTCCTACTTTCATTATACTCCTCCAGAGCTCCCTCCGTTTTTAGCTGCATAAGCTTTCGGAGCGCTGCCCCTTCGTCAGATGGAGTGAAAATCTGTTCTCCAACAGTGCACAGAGACACAACATCAAGTTACAGAATACTAATTAGAATGCAAATCTCTACAGCCAGCCAGGTCTTAAAGGTACAGACAATGTGGGTGGAGGGAACATTAAACACAGGTTAAAGAGATGTGTATTGTCTCCAGACAGAACAGCTAGTAAGATTCTGCAAGATCAGGAGGCAAGCTGTGGGGTTGCTGATAATGTGACATAAATCCAACATCCCGGTTTAGGCCGTCCTCATGTGTGCGGAACTTGGCTATCAGTTTCTGCTCAGCGACTCTGCGCTGTCGTGTGTCATGAAGGCCGCCTTGGAGAACGCTTACCTGAAGATCCAAGGCTGAATGCCCGTGACTGTTGAAGTGCTCCCCCACAGGAAGAGAACAGTTTTGCCTGGTGATTGTCGAGCGGTGTTCATTCATCCGTTGTCATAGCGTCTGCATGGTTTCCCCAATGTATCATGCCTCGGGACATCCTTTCCTGCAGCGTATCAGGTAGACAACGTTGGCCGAGTTGCAAGAGTATGTACTGTGTACCTGGTAGATGGTGTTCTCACGTGAGATGATGGCATCCGTGTCGATGATCCGGCACGTCTTGCAGAGGTTGCTGTGGCAGGGTTGTGTGGTGTCATGGTCACTGTTCTCCTGAAGGCTGGGTAGTTTGCTGCGGACAATGGTCTGTTTGAGGTTGCGTGGTTGTTTGAAGGCAAGATGTGGGGGTGTGGGGATGGCCTTGGCGAGATGTTCGTCTTCATCAATGACATGTTGAAGGCTCCGGAGGAGATGCCGTAGCTTCTCCGCTCCGGGGAAGTACTGGACGACGAAGGGTACTCTGTCCACCGTGTCCCGTGTTTGTCTTCTGAGGAGGTCGGTGCGGTTTTTTGCTGTGGCGCGTCGGAACTGTTGATCGATGAGTCGAGCGCCATATCCTGTTCTTATGAGGGCATCTTTCAGCGTCTGGAGGTGTCTGTTGCGATCCTCCTCATCCGAGCAGATCCTGTGTATTCGGAGGGCTTGTCCGTAGGGGATGGCTTCTTTTACGTGTTTAGGGTGGAAGCTGGAGAAGTGGAGCATCATGAGGTTATCCGTCTCCACATCATGACAGTCATTACCCCAGCAGAGATGTTGATTCTGATGGACAAGTGCCTTGCTCAAATCAGGTGAACTTCCCAACAAGATACAACTGTACAAGTGCTGCAAGAATGGCCCGAGAGCATCAAGGGCACGCTATGGTCACAACTGTATATTGGGCAGACCAAGATGAATTGACAGCCCAAGATGGCATCTTGTGCAAAGAAAATTGAGTCATTATCCCAAGGGGAGAGATGTTGATGTCCATCCATGCAAGCAATCAAGGAATTGAATCAACTCTGAGAGGTGCAAGAGAAGTATTCTACTGCTAAACATGAGCAATGAAATTAAAGACCACATCGGTCAGTGCGGTGCTTATAATGAGTATGAAGTTAAACAAGTTCGAGAGCCATTGACATTCCAGACAGACCAGGATGTAGCTGGAAGTAGACCGCTTCACCCTAACAAGAACTGATTATCTTCTTACAGTAGACCATAAATCTGACTACTGGGAGTTAGACTTGCTGACAACAGGAGAAATACTGCGATGCCTGAAGCACAATTCTGTCAGTATGACATTCCAGACATTATGATGAATGACAATGGCTCTCAGTTCACAAGTAGTTAAAGGCTTGAGTGAAAAAATCAAAGTGAAGCGGCAGGAAGCTAAATTTCAGTCTGATAAGACTGTCAAACAATTAGCATTAGAGAGCCAGTCAGGGTACAAACCTGCAATACTGTCAACGGGAGTCAGCCTGGGGCACAGAGAGTTGTCACCTCGATCATACACGGTGCAAGTGAATGACCAGATAGAATGACACAACCACAGGCATATACAAACAACTAGAGAAGCTGCTCCTTCACTGCTGTCAGCTGTTCAGGGAGAAGGCAGTGGTGATATTGTCACTGGACGAGTAATCCAGAATCTAGGGTAATCTTCTGGGGACCTAGGTTTGAATCACGCCATGGCAGATGGTAGAACTTGAATTCAATAAAACTCTAGAATTAAAAGTCTAATGGTGACCATGAAACCGGTGTTGACTTTTGTAAAATCCCACCTGGTTTACCGATCTCCTTTAGGGAAGGAAATCTGCCATCCTTACCCTGTCTGGCCTACCTACGACTCTTAACTGCCTTCTGAAGTGGTTGAGTGGGACACTCAGTTCAAGGGGCAATTAGGGATGGGCAACAAATGTTGGTTCAGCCCGCAATGCCCACATCCCATCAAAGAATATTTTAAAATTATGCAGGGAGGATATTCCCGATGGTGGGAGTGTCCAGAACCAGGGGTCACAGTCGGAGGATTCGGGGTAGACCATTTAGGATGGAGATGAGTAGACATTTCTTCACCCAAAGAGTGGTGAGCCTGTGGAATTCATTACCACAGAAAGTAGTTGATGCCAAAACATTGAATGTATTCAAGAGGCGGCTGGATATGGCACTTGAGGCGAATGGAATCAAAGGTTATGGGGTGAAAGCAGGATTAGACTATTGAGTTGGACGATCAGTCAGGATCGTAATGAATGGCGGATCAGGCTCGAAGGGCCAAATGGCCTCCTCCTCCTCCTCTCTTCCAGATGAAATATGTGGGCACCTCCTGCTCTCCATTTGGTGGGTATGTTAGCACCTGCGAAACAAGTTTACAGAATTATTTTTGAGAGATTTAAAATGTTATTGTGTCGTAATAATATTCTTCTTTGAAAAAAAATGCCTTGCAGAGATAAAGAACAACATAATTTGCATATATGAAGGTCTTGAAAGCACAGACAGTGCCTTCTCACGGCAGTGAGCACAGCACTTTGATACTTGTTGAATTAAATGTAAGGTATTGTGTGACTAAGAAGATTGGCATGGAGTTTTTATGGGCACACAGGTATTCTTTGATGCTATGATATGGAAGACTGGGCATTCTCTCCATAACCCAGGAATGACGAGCGGATCGATAATAACCTCATTTGCTGCTGTGGCTCTCACCAGTCCACACAAAAGAGAAATCGAAAAGATCAGAGTGGATGAGTGATCCGAAGACATCCTATAACAATTTGATTCAATGTGAATCTCATTGTGATGGCCACATTTGTGGCTTTCAGCAGCAAGACTAAATTGGATAATCAGAGAAGTTAAGCCTAGGTCACTATGATTGCAATTCAGCAATAACATGTTTCTTGCTCGCTGCTATTTGTATTGGAGTCTAAACTAATACTTTGGCAAGGACACAACAATGCGAGCATGTCAAACAGCTAAGCTTAAACTGCAATGCCCCTGTATGAATATTGCCAGCTTTGAAAGCTTGGATTTAGAACAAAGAACATAAGAACATAAGAACATAAGAAATAGGAGCAGGAGTAGGCCATCTGGCCCTTCGAGCCCGCCCCGCCATTCAACAAGATCATGGCTGATCTGAAGCGAATCAGTTCCACTTACCCGCCTGCTCCCCATAACCCCTAATTCCCTTATCGATCAGAAAACTATCTATCCGTGATTTAAACATATTCAACGAGGAAGCCTCCACCACTTCAATGGGCAGAGAATTCCAGAGATTCACTACCCTCTGAGAGAAGAATTTCCCCCTCAACTCTGTTCTGAACCGGCCCCCCCTTATTTTGAGGCTGTGCCCTCTAGTTCTGGTTTCCCTTCTAAGTGGAAAGAATCTCTCCACCTCTACCCTATCCAGCCCCTTCATTATCTTATATGTCTCTATAAGATCACCCCTCATCCTTCTAAACTCCAACGAGTACAGACCCAATCTGTTTAATCTCTCCTCATAAGCTACACCCCTCATCTCCGGTATCAACCTGGTGAACCTTCTCTGCACTCCCTTCAAGAACAGTACAACAGCAACAGATCCTTCGGCCCACAATGTTGTTTTTCTTTATTCATTTGTGGGAAATGGGTGTCGCTGGCTGGCCAGCATTTATTGCCCATCCCTAGTTGCCCTTGAACTGAGTGGCTTACTCAGCCATTTCAGAGGACAGTTGAGAGTCAACCACATTGCTGTGGGTTTGGAGTTACATGTAGACCAGACCAGGTAAGGGTGGTACTTTTCCTTCCCTGAAGGACATCAGTGAATCAGATGGGTTTTTCCGACAATTGACAGTGTTTTCACGGTCATCAGTAGATTCTTAATTCCAGATTTTTTTTTTATTGAATTCAAATTCCATCATCTGCCGTGGCAGGATTCCAACCTAGGTCCCCAGAACATTAGCTGAGTTTCTGGATTAATAATCTAGCGATAATACCACTAGGCCATCGACTCCCCTTTGATGCCAAATTAAACTAATCCCTTCTGCCTGCCCTTGGTCCATATCCCTCTTTTCCTTGCATATCTATGTGCTTATCTAAAAGCCCCTTAAACACCCCTATCATATCTGCCTGCACCACCCCGGCAGTGTGTTCCAGACACCTACCATTCTCTGTGTAAAATGCTTGCCCCTCACATCTCCTTTGAACTTTTCCCCTCTCAACTTAAGTGCATGCCCCCAAGTATTAGACATTTCAACTTTGGGAAGAAAAGATTCTGGGCACGATCTTACTGGCCGTTCACGCCATGCTCCTGCTGCAGCGAAGTGGGAGAATTTGGCGCTCAGCTAAATCTCCATTCACTGCAGTGGGATGGGAAAATTCTGTCGGCGCGAATGGCAGTAATATTCTGGCCTCTGACTGTCAACTCTATCTATGTCTCTCATAATTTTATCGACTTCTATCAAGTCTCCCTTCAACCTCCGCCGCTCTGGACGTTGCTTAGCAATCGCTGGGTTTAACTCTCATCTATTAGAGGAGTACTTCCATTTTGGAGTTGGGAATAAGAAAATAAATCACAAATTTGATGCACAAAGCAAACTGTGTAGATTTGAGGGTCAGCACGGCGGCGTAACTCTCATGTTGCTATGTAAAAACATGTTTCTTCTCTTAGGGCGGATTTCGTGGTCATGTGTTACGGCACCGCTAAAATCATGTCCTCCTGATTGGTAACTTCAATACTTCTGGGGTTTCTTTGATTCTTGTGGCAAAATGACAGCACAGAGTTGGGAGAATATTCGCAGGAATTCACCTCCATTATTCCCTGACCATGAGCTTTTAACTAACCCGATGTCTAGTAGCACCTAATATGATGGGCAGGGAGCAAGTACATTTTGGACTGAAAGTGTGCCACTCACGAAATCAGCCAAGGGTTGCACTGGCATCAGGAGCATGTGTCGGTGTAATAGCTACGAGGAACTGATGACCAACGAGGCAGATAAACGGAAAGGATTTATTTGGGGGAAAATCACCATATACAAGACAGAGATAGAAACATAACATAGAAACATAGAAACGTAGAAGATGGGAGCAGGAGGAGGCCATTTGGTCCTTCGAGTCTGGTCTGCCATTCATTACGATCATGACTGATCGTCCAACTCAATAACCTAACCCTGCTTTCTCCCCATAACCTTTGATCCCATCATCCCCAAGGACTATACCCAGCGGCTTCTTGAATACATTCAAGAGGCAGCTCGATATGCCATATTTTGGCATCAACTACTTTCTGTGGTAATGAATTCCACAGGCTCACCACTCTTTGGGTGAAGAAATGTCTCCTCATCTCCGTCCTAAATGATCTACCCTGTATCCTCAGACTGTGATCCCTGATTCTGGACTCCCCCACCATCAGGAACATCCTTCCTGCATCTACCCTGTCTCGTCCTGTTGGAATTTTATAAGTCTCTATGAGATCCCCCCTCATTCATCTGAACTCCAGCAAAAACAATCCTAACCAACTCAATCTCTCCTCATACATCAGTCCCGCCGTCCCTGGAATAAGAATAAGAATTCTTCCAAACTCCACGACTCCCAGACTTCAACTGCCAGTAAGCCCACACTCCCAATCATGCGCCTTGTCACAACTGGCCCGATGGGTCAAGTGAACCCCTCAATAACTCTCCCTTAAAGGGGCAGGCCACCATAGTCTGAAGAATTCAAATGATTTAGGTACGAGCGTAAAAGTCAAATGTCGGTACATTCTTATTAACCCCATTCCCTTTGGGTACTGCTGAGCCTAGTTGTTGCTGACAAGAAAGGGGGCAAGATGAGTGCAGCAGCTGTCATTTCCGTCATCCTCTTACACCCTGAGCCTCCCTTGCCAGGTCTGATGGGGCTTGGGTGGAAATCCGCAATAACAGCTGAGAAGATGAGTCGTGCTTTCTTTGGCGCTGTTCTGTTTCTTTAAATAGCATCTGCTTTTGATTTTGATGCTCCTGTTCCCCTTATACAAAGAGAACACGGCCACAAAATTGTATTTTTATTTCCATTTTCTGTGCTTGAAAGGATAAGCAGAAAATAACACTCGGCAATCATTCTGTGACCGTTCATGTATTATCAATGCAGGCGCGTGACGAACGCTTCAACAAAAGATTTGCATAAGAAAGGCACATGAATGCTTATCATTTTACTAAGTCTGCTTCGCCATAACAATAATTAAACTGTGATGCAATTGCAAGAATATTGGGCATCATTAATCTCTTTGATTCCAGCTCGAACTCCGAGGAGTTTCGAAATAAGCGTTGCAATGATTTGCTTGACAGATAAACATCCATTAAAAGGAACAACCTGGAACTCTGAACATAAAATAATCAATGTTAAACACCCACAATGGGAATGCCGACCTCTGGAAAGAGTAAACTCCCGGTCATGCCTGTCCCAAGACCGGAAATTCCCACCCGAAGTCAATGAATCTTGAAATGGGCTGTCAAATCTCCCGTCTCGCCTACAATCATTCCCATGGTGGGCAGGACTGGAACATTTACCCCCCCTCCTCCCCACCATCTCAGTGGACAAAGGGTCATATATTCACCCTGGGCATTGTTGAGTTAACAAGTTAATTCAATGGTTGGGCTGGGAAATTAGGCAGAGAGCTGTTACTCTAGATGCTGGAGTAATCATCCCCTCTTCACACTTATCTGAAATTCTGCCAGGTTTAGGAGTAGGTGCGTGATGCGAATAGTAGGGTTATATCCAAACATTACCTCCTTGCTAGCAATGTTACTCACAAGGAATTTCTCACCCTAATATAGAAAAGATACTATTAAATTAGAAAGAGTGCAGAAAAAAATTATTAGGATACTACCGGGACTTGATGGTTTGAGTTATAAGGAGAGGCTGGATAGGCTAGGACTATTTTCCCTTGAGCGTAGGAGACTTAGGTGTGATCTTACAGGGGTCTATAAAATGATGAGGGGCATAGACCAGTTAGATAGTCAATATCTTTTCCCAAAGGTAGGGGAGTCTAAAACTAGAGGGCATAGGTTGAAGCTGAGAGAGGAGAGATACAAAAGGTCCCAGAGGAGCAACTTTTTCACACAGAGGGTGGTGAGTGTCTGGAACAAGCTGCCAAGTACAGTGCCAGAAGACTGGAGGATAGCAAATGTTGTCCCCTTGTTCAAGAAGGGGAGTAGGGACAACCCTGGTAATTATAGACCGGTGAGCCTTACTTCTGTTGTGGGCAAAGTTTTGGAAAGGATTATAAGAGAGATAGGATTTATAGTCACCTGGAAAGGAATAATTTGATTAGGGATAGTCAGCACGGTTTTGTGAAGGGTAGGTCGTGCCTCACAAACCTTGTTGAGTTCTTTGAGAAGGTGACCAAAGAGGTGGATGAAGGTAAAGCGGTTGATGTGGTGTATATGGATTTCAGCAAAGCGTTTGATAAGGTTCCCCATGGTAAGCTTTTGCAGAAAATATGGACACATGGGATTGAGGGTGATTTAGTGGTTTGGATCAGGATTTGGCTAGCTGTAAGAAAACAGAGGGTGGTGGTTGATGGGAAATATTCATCCTGGAGTTCAGTTACTAGTGGTGTACCGCAAGGATCTGTTTTGAGGCCACTGCTGTTTGTCATTTTTATTAATGACCTGGATGAGGGCGTAGAAGGATGGATTAGTAAATTTGTGGATGACAATAAAGTTGGTGGAGTTGTAGACAGTGTGGAGGGAAGTGGTAGGTTACAGAGGGACATAGATAAGCTGCAGAGCTGGGCTGACAGGTGGCAAATGGAGTTTAATGCGGAAAAGTGTGAGGTGATTCACTTTGGAAGGAGTAACAGGAATATAGAGTACTGGGCTAATGGTAAGATACTTGGTAGTGTGGACGAACAGAGGGATCTGGGTGTCAATGTGCATAGATCCCTGAAAGTTGGCACCCAGGTTGATAGGGTTGTTAAGAAGGCGTACGGTGTGTTAGCTTTTATTGGTAGAGGGATTGAGTTTCGGAGCCAGGAGGTCATGCTGCAACTGTACAAAACTCTGGTGCAGCCGCATTTGGAGTATTGCGTACAGTTCTGGTCGCCACATTATAGGAAAGATGTGGAAGTGTTGGAAAGGGTGCAGAGGAGATTTACCAGGATGTTTCCTGGTATGGTGGGAAAATCATATGAGGAAAGGCTGAGGGACTTGAGGTTGTTTTTGTTGGAGAGAAGAAGGTTAAGAGGTGACTTAATAGAGTCGTACAAGATGATCAGAGGATTAGATAGGGTGGATAGGGAGAGCCTTTTTCCTCGGATGGTGATGGCTAACACGAGGGGACATAGCTTTAAATTGAGGGGTGAGAGATATAGGACAGGTGTTCGAGGTAGGTTCTTTACTCAGAGAGTAGTAAGGACGTGGAATGCCCTGCCTGCAGCAGTAGTGGACTCGTCAACATTAAGAGCGTTCAAATGGTTGTTGGATAAACATATGGATGATATTGGAATAGTGTAGATTAGAGGGGCGTTAGATTGGTTCCACTGGTCGGCGCAACATCGAGGGCCGAAGTGCCTGTACTGCGCTGTAATGTTCTATGTTCTAGTAGTAGAGGCGGGTACAATTTTGTCTTTTAAAAAGCATTTAGACAGTTACATGGGTAAGATGGGTGTAGAGGGATATGGGCCAAATGCGGGCAATTGGGACTAGCTTAGGGGTTAAAAGAAAGGGCGTCATGGACAAGTTGGGCCGAAGGGCCTGTTTCCATGCTGTAAACCTCTGTGACTCTATGAATGTCCCTGACATTAGTATGGGCGGGGATTTATGTTTTAAAAGGTTGATTCCCCTGCTCCTGCTTCCCTCCATGCCGCAAACATTTGATCACAAAACCATTATTGTCCACTCTGTGAAAGCCAGCACTTGTCAATTCAGACCAATTTAAAGAGGAATGTAAGCTCGGAGATTCCAGTGTAATTACTGGCTCAGTATGATCTGATGGTTCTGAATCATAGAAACCCTACAGTGCAGAAGGAGGCCATTCGGCCCATCGAGTCTGCACCGACCACAATCCCATCCAGGCCCTACCCCCACATATTTACCTGCTAATCCCTCTAACCTCTGCATCTCAGGACTCTAAGGGGCAATTTTTAACCTGACCAATCAACCTAACCCGCACATCTTTGGACTGTGGGAGGAAACCGGAGCACCCGGAGAAAACCCACGCAGACACGAGAAGAATGTGCAAACTCCACACAGACAGTGACCCGAGCCGGGAATCGAACCCAGGACCCTGGAGCTGTGAAGCAGCAGTGCTAACCACTGTGCTACCGTGCCGCCACTACCGTGCTGCAGCAGAACATCATCTAATGGCGGACTTGAAAACTGATGGATCATCGTTCCTGGAAAGAAGAGGAAAAGGAAAAGGCAGCCTGTATTCAAACCCTGATGTGGTTTGTTGTTCTTTAAACGATATGACTGCCACACACTGAGTGCCCGCAGGAGGATAGGACAGTGTGAAGGAGTGGATTGTTCAGAATTCAGAGAGTATGAGAATCTGGGACTTGGGAATAACATAAATACTTTCAAATGGAAGCTAGTGTCACTCGTTATTATGATCCACTGGGCCTTGCTTGATTTTTCAGTGGTAGTCATGATGTGGAGATGCCGGCGTTGGACTGGGGTAAACACAGTAAAAGGTTTAACAACACCAGGTTAAAGTCCAACAGGTTTATTTGGTAGCAAAAGCCACACAAGCTTTCGAGGCTCTAAGCCCCTTCTTCAGGTGAGTGGGAATTCTGTTCACAAACAGAACTTATAAAGACACAGACTCAATTTACATGAATAATGGTTGGAATGCGAATACTTACAACTAATCCAGTCTTTAAGAAACAAAACAATGGGAGTGGAGAGAGCACCAAGACAGGCTAAAAAGATGTGTATTGTCTCCAGACAAGACAGCCAGTGAAACTCTGCAGGTCCACGCAACTGTGGGAGTTACAAATAGTGTGACATGAACCCAATATCCCGGTTGAGGCCGTCCTTGTGTGTGCGGAACTTGGCTTTCAGTTTCTGCTCAGCGACTCTGCGCCGTCGTGTGTCGCGAAGGCCGCCTTGGAGAACGCTTACCCGAATATCAGAGGCCGAATGCCCGTGACCGCTGAAGTGCTCCCCAACAGGAAGAGAACAGTCTTGCCTGGTGATTGTCGAGCGGTGTTCATTCATCCGTTGTCGCAGCGTCTGCATAGTTTCCCCAATGTACCATGCCTCGGGACATCCTTTCTTGCAGCGTATCAGGTAGACAACGTTGGCCGAGTTGCAAGAGTATGTACCGTGTACCTGGTGGATGGTGTTCTCACGTGAGATGATGGCATCTGTGTCGATGATCCGGCACATCTTGCAGAGGTTGCTGTGGCAGGGTTGTGTGGTGTCTTGGTCACTGTTCTCCTGAAGGCTGGGTAGTTTGCTGCGGACAATGGTCTGTTTGAGGTTGTGCGGTTGTTTGAAGGCAAGAAGTGGGGGTGTGGGGATGGCCTTGGCGAGATGTTCGTCTTCATCAATGACATGTTGAAGGCTCCGGAGGAGATGCCGTAGCTTCTCCGCTCCGGGGAAGTACTGGACAACGAAGGGTACTCTGTCCACTGTGTCCCGTGTTTGTCTTCTGAGGAGGTCGGTGCGGTCTTTCGCTGTGGCGCGTTGGAACTGTTGATCAATGAGTCTAGCGCCATATCCTGTTCTTATGAGGGCATCTTTCAGCATCTGGAGGTGTCTGTTGCGATCCTCCTCATCCGAGCAGATCCTGTGTATACGGAGGGCTTGTCCGTAGGGGATGGCTTCTTTAACGTGTTTAGGGTGGAAGCTGGAGAAGTGGAGCATCGTGAGGTTATCCGTGGGCTTGCGGTACAGTGAGGTGCTGAGGTGACCGTCCTTAATGGAGATGCGCGTGTCCAAGAATGCAACCGATTCCGGAGAGTAGTCTATGGTGAGCCTGATGGTGGGATGGAACTTGTTGATGTCATCATAGAGTTGTTTCAGTGATTGTTCACCATGAGTCCAAAGGAAGAAAATGTCATCGATGTATCTAGTGTATAGCATCGGTTGAAGGTCCCGTGCGGTGAAGAAGTCTTGTTCGAACCTGTGCATGAAGATGTTGGCATATTGAGGTGCAAATTTGGTCCCCATGGCTGTTCCGTGTGTCTGGATGAAGAACTGGTTGTTGAAGGTGAAGATATTGTGGTCCAGGATGAAGCGGATGAGATGTAAAATTGCATCTGGAAACTGGCAGTTGTTGGCGCTGAGCACTGAGGCCGTTGCAGCAATGCCATCGTCATGGGGGATGCTGGTATAGAGTGCTGAGACATCCATTGTGACGAGGAGCGCTCCTGGTTCAACTGCTCCATGTGTGCCGAGTTTCTGTAGGAAGTCCGTCGTGTCGCGACAAAAGCTGGGGGTTCTTTGTACAATGAGTTTCAGGATGCCCTCGACATAGCCGGAGAGGTTCTCGCACAGGGTCCCATTGCCCGATACGATGGGACGGCCGGGTGTGTTTGCCTTGTGTATCTTCGGGAGGCAGTAGAGATCTCCAACGCGGGGAGTACGTGGGATGAGAGCACGGAGGGTGTTCTGAAGGTCCGGATCAAAGGTCTTGATCAGAGTGTTGAGTTGACGGGTGTGTTCTTTGGTCGGATCTGCAGGTAACTGTCTGTAGTGTTCCTCGTTGTTGAGTTGTCGGCACACCTCTTTGCAGTAATCCGTTCTGTTCAGTATGACGATGGCCCCTCCTTTGTCTGCTGGTTTGATGACAATGTTGCGGTTGGTCTTGAGAGCGTGGATGGCGTTACGTTGTGCTTGGGTGATGTTCGGGGCTGTCTTGTGAGTGCGGCTGATGAATTTGGTGTTGACGCACCTCCTGACGGCTTGGGCATACATGTCAAGTCGAGGGCAGCGGCCTTCCGGAGGAGTCCAATTCGACTCTTTCCTCTTCGGATGCACTGCGGATCTCTCTGTCTGCTGTTCCGGTTCATTGGCTGTCTCATTGTATTCGTTGTTGGCCTCTTGAGGTTTGTGGAAGAACTCCCTCAGCCTCATTCGCCTGATGAATTCCTCTGTGTCTGCTGCGAGACTGATGGGGTCTATTTTGGTGGTGGGGCAAAAATTAAGCCCTCGGCTGAGAACTTCGATTTCATCTGGTTGAAGTGTGTAGTCGGACAAGTTGACAATGGACTTCCCTGCAGTGGTACTGTTTTCTACTGTGGTACCGGGGGAGGCTTGGTTGCTGCTGGTGGTGATGCCGAGTTTCTCAAGTTTCCTGTTCTTGGTGTGCATGTAGATGGTGTAGTTCCTTTGTCTCGTCTGCTTGGCAGAGTTTCGCAGCTGGTCTGCGTCCTGAGCGCAAGTTGAGAATATGGATTCGATCTTGGTTTCCAGGCTGCGGCGTTTGCTGTAGAGTTGGTGTATGAGGTGGTTGAGGAGGGTGAGAGAGGTGCGACGGCAAAGTCTCTCAGCGTAGTCTGTGTTATAGGTTGACCTGAGTGGGTTCGTGATCTGTAGTCCTTTCGGTATCTTGTCTGCTTTCTTGCATCTTTGCAGAGTTTCACTGGCTGTCTTGTCTGGAGACAATACACATCTTTTTAGCCTGTCTTGGTGCTCTCTCCACTCCCATTGTTTTGTTTCTTAAAGACTGGATTAGTTGTTAAGTATTCGCATTCCAACCATTATTCATGTAAATTGAGTCTGTGTCTTTATAAGTTCTGTTTGTGAACAGAATTCCCACTCACCTGAAGAAGGGGCTTAGAGCCTCGAAAGCTTGTGTGGCTTTTGCTACCAAATAAACCTGTTGGACTTTAACCTGGTGTTGTTAAACTTTTTACTGATTTTTCAGTGACAGAGAGGAAAATCCCAGAGGTTTTTTTCTCTCTCTCAAATTAGTCAAAGGTTTTTACGCTGTTACTTTAAAATTATTTCTCCTGGGAGACATTGTTTGGTTGTTGGGGAAGTGGGGGGAGGATGATGAAGTAAGTTCCATGATGTTTTGCCATCTTAGCATTAAAGGAACAGTAACCCTTTCTCACTGTAAAAGAAATGAACAGCAACTCAGATGGAACCAATCATAGAATCCCTAGAATGCAGACGATGGTCGTTCAGCCCATCGAGTCTGCACTGACTCTGACAGAGCGTCCCACCCACAACCTATTTCAATACCCCCCCCCTACCCTGCATTTGTTCCGCCAATCCCCCTCACCGACACACCTTTGGACATTAAGAGACAATTTAGCAAGGCCAAAACACCTTACTCGCACGTCTTGGGACTGTGGGAGGAAACCGGAGCACCCAGAAGAAGCCCATGCAGACAGGGGGAGAATGGTATTTGGTTCTTTGGGAAGGTTATGTTACTAGCGTATGCTAATATCGCGACGGCCTCTGCAGCCAGTGCTGCAGTAGAGGGCAGCTGTTATCTCAGTAATGCAGCAATGATTCTCACACTGACGAATCTGACAATATCTCCTGTTTCTGCTAGATGCATTGATTTCCCTAGATGCTTAGTGCAATAGTCTCTTTCATTGAAGTCAGGTGTGCTGGCCGAGGTCGGTTGTAGATCTGTAAAAGGTCAGAGAAGTTGACAGATGTCAGGCCATGGCAGTCTTATACACGATTCCTGGCTGAATTTACAGCAAGTGACAATTCAGAGGTATTCACACCGCATCAGGTAGTCCCGAATGCTAACGCCTTTTTCCTGTTGTCTCAAATCCACCATCCTGACTTCTCTCCCTAGCCTTGCTGATAAATCCTTGCTGCAGAGTTGCTCCAAAGGACTCCAATGTTAGGAATTATTTCTGTGGCTCCACCTGATGCTTAAACTTTGCCAGTGTCTCCCTGCAGTTTTATCCCAGGGAAACGGTGCTATGTGGGAATGAATGCATATCACACGTTAATTGCAATTTTTCAAACATCCAAGAAACAAAACATCATTAACTCTGGATAGGTGCGTAAAGAGATGTTGCAAATTCTTCAGCGCAGGAATAATTTCAGGAGCATTATACACAGCTTGCTTGTTTCTGAACAACCTGGAGATAATTTCACAAGCTGTCAATTTTAACCCAGCCTGTATAAAATGGATTAAATGTTCAATGTTTTCAGATCTGCATGCTAGATTTGCAACATTACAGCTACAATATTTGTGGCTTCTACACTTACACGCCTAAATTTGCATGCTGATAAAATTATACTTTAGGTTTTTGGTGAACTCTGAAAAAAATTTATTTGGAGAGCGATGAATGATTTATCCGCTCTTCACTTCCAACAAAGGGAACAGCAGCATCCTGACTCCTCTTTTCAAAGGTTGTTGATTGTTTTTATAGCTCTATCATGGTAAACAGTGAGTCTTCCCCTCCAAGCCCCTTGGAGGGATTCGAGCACAAAAATCCAATGCCGTATTGAGGGTTTGCTGCACTGTCAGATTTGCTATCTTTTGGATGAGTGTTGAACTAATTAAGAGCCTTTCTGCTTGCTTGGTTGGAAAGGGAGCAACCTCAGGGTTTATTCACAACCAAAGGGTTGTGAATCTGTGGAATTCCCTGCCCAGTAAAGCAGATGAGGTTACCTCGTTGAATGTTTTTAAAGCAAAGATACATTTTTGAACAGTAAAAGAATTAAGGGTTATGGTGAGCGGGCGGGTAAGTGGGGCTGAGTCCACAAAAAGATCAGCCATGATCTTATTGAATGGCAGAGCAGGCTCGAGGGGCCAGATGGCCTGCTCCTGCTCCTAGTTCTTATGATCTTATATAGAAGAAGCAATGGCACTCTTTTGAAGGCAATGCTCTGGCCAATGTTAATCCCTCATTCAAAGGGGCACAAAACAATTTACCTGGTCATTATCGCATTACAGTTTCTTCCTTCCACCCTTCCTTCCACCCTCCCTCCCTCCCTCCCTCCCTTCCTTCCTACATGGGGGAAACAGGAGAGGTTGGTGATCTGGACACCTAAGAACTTGAAGCTCTCGACTATTTCTACTTCGTCCCCATTGATGTAGACAGGGGCATGTTCTTCACTACGCCTCCTGAAGTTGATGACTATCTCCTTTGTTTTGTTGACATTCAGAGAGAAATTATTGTTGTTGCACCAGTTCAGCAGATTCTCTATCTCATTCCTGTGCTCTGTCTCGTCATTGTTTGAGATCAGACCCACTGTGGTGGTGTCATCAGCAAACTTGAGAATCTGTCCCTCTCCATGGTTTGGGACCTTCTTCTTAGTTTGGGACCTTCTCCCTGTTCTCCTTCCTGCGTCCTGTTCCACTGGGCAATCCCAATCTGAAAACAAATAATAAACAATCTGTGCATGTGCACAAGGCTGTTTCCTGGCCTAGAAATGTAAACATGCACCAACTGCACATGTGTGGCCATTCTATGGTAAGTTTATCATAGAATCATAGAAACCCTACAGTACAGAAAGAGGCCATTCGGCCCATCGAGTCTGCACCGACCACAATCCCACCCAGGCCCTACCCCCACATCCCTACATATTTTACCCGCTAATCCCTCTAACCTACGATCCCAGGACACTAAGGGGCAATTTTAGCATGGCCAATCAACCTAACCTGCACATCTTTGGACTGTGGGAGGAACCCGGAGCACCCGGAGGAAACCCACGCAGACACGAGGAGAATGTGCAAACTCCACATAGCCAGTGACCCAAGCTGGGAATCGAACCCAGCTCCGTGGAGCTGTGAAGCAGCAGTGCTAACCACTGTGCTACCGTGCTGCCTTCCTTCCTTCCTTTATGTGAGGAAACACTGAGGTCTACTGAAAGAAATAGTTTCCAGTCTCTGAATTCCGATGCAAACGTAGAGGGAGTTTATTTCTCTTCTTTAGGGTTCATCACAATAGTGCTATTTCTTCATCGCCCCTGGGTCACAATTACACAGATCTCCCTAACTAACAGTACCACGCACACTACAAAATAGAATCTCTACAGTGCAGAAGGAGGCCATTTGGCCCATTGAGCCTGCACCGACAACAATCCCACCCATGCCCTATCCCCGTAACCCCATGTATTTCCCCTTCTAATCCCCCAGACACTAAGGGTCAATTTAGCATGGCCTGTCCACCTGACGTGTTTGGACTGTGGGAGGAAACCGGAGCACCTGGAGGAAATCCACACAGAGACGGGGAGAATGTGTAAACTCCGCACAGGCAGTGACCCAAGGCTGGAATTGAATTCGGGTCCCTGAAGCTGTGAGGCAACAGTGCCAACCACTGTGCCACCATGCCGCTGAAAAGTTCAAGAAGATGGCACACTCTCAAGGGCAATTAGGGGTGGGTAATAGATAACGGGCCTGCCCGCGATGCTCACATCTCACGAACAAATAATAAAATGAAGATAGCACTCTGTATAGAGGCTTACTTGGGATACAAGCCGTTGTGCTGCTGCAAAGGCAGTGACCAAAAATGAGCTAGATAACAAATAATTGTAAAAAATGACCTGTAAGGTCCACAGGCTACCTTTACTGCGAAGCGGAATCATAAAAGCTAAATGGGCAATCAATCTTTTCACTTTATAAGAGATTGCTTTAAAAAAGATCTTCCACTCACATCACCATCTTTATTGTTTCTTCACAGCAGGGCCACGTAACAAAGCCGGTGAATTAGCACACGAACCAAACAGCAGGCAGGAAAGAGATGTCAGTGGACTTGAAACCTTTGCCTTTATCCCTCCAAACAAGGAAACAGAACGTTCAGCAAAAACCCACAATTACCCGAGAGCTATTTGTTATAGCCGTGGGCATTTGCTTTGTGGTGTGGAGATATTGCACTTTGAGATCAAATATTTTGTACAGTTTGCCCTCCGGAAGAAGGAGCTGTTTGAGCTTCTTGGGACTATGGGCCTGGATCCTGCCTCCAATGTTATTAGTGAAGTCAGATTATCTGACATTCCTCTATTCATTATATTAATGAGGTGTTGTCATGTTTAGAATAACGTGATTAATGTTTTCATTAAAACAATGGACAAATGAATTGCATACAGATGTGTTGCGCATTCTTAATGAATATCACTAACAATCTTATCTCGTTCATAGATAATGGACAGTCTGGTTGCCTGAGTTCTTTCCTGCATATCTTGGATCCAATCCTGCCTTTTATCTTTCCACCCTGGAACTCCCTCCCAAACAGCACCTGTTGGTGCACCTACACCACATGCAGCGGTTCAAGAAGGCAGCTCACCACCACCTTCTCAAGGGAGATTAGAGGTGGGCAATAAATGCTGGCCTAGCCAGCAATGCCCACATCCCGTGAATGAATAAAAAAATAATAAAATGGAGGCATTGCTGGTTGAATGTGCCACCAAGCACAGGGGAAGCATGACAAGCTGTAAGTTAGGATAGAACTATAGAAATGTTATGGCACAGAATGAGGCCATTCATCCCACTGTGCCTGCACTGTCTGAAAAAAAAAACTAGCCACCCATTCTAATTCCACCTCCCAGCACCCAATCCGCAGCCCTGCAAGTTACAACACTTTAGATACAGATCCACGTATCTTTTAATTGAGTTGTGGAGGTGATTGAGATAAGGAGGAAGTTTGACAATATTCCAAAGATGGGCATAGGCAGCCTTCGTTCTGCAGCTCAAAGAGACAAATAGGATGCAAATATTGCCAATGGTCTCATTCAGCCTGAGACAATGGTCAAGGAGACAGACAGAGTCAATGGCTAGGCAAAAAAACTTTGGGGTGATGTCTAAAGCTTTGGTCTGCCCAGTGTTTAATTGGAGTCCAAAGATGTGCAGGTTAGGTGGATTGGCCATGCTAAATTGTCCCTTAGTGTCCCAAGATGTGTAGGTTAGAGGGATTAGTGCAGTAAATACATGGGGCTAGGGACAGGGACCCGAGGCTGGAATTGAACCCGGGTCCCTGGCGCTGTGAGGCTGCAGTGTTAACCATTGTGCCACCTTGCCATCCATTATTAGTGATCAGGTGTTCATGATCCCAGATATGTTAGGGGCCTACCTTTTGATTCTGCACACTACTTCCACATGGGCCAATACCAGAGGACAACCAGTGGACATGATGCTGATGTAACCATTGGAATCATGACCCCATAGATTTGCAGCATCAGAGATAACTATATAAAGAACACAAGATATTAACATCAACTAACTTGGTGACATAAATCACATGGGTTTCTATGTGCTGGATGCTGAGTTTTGAGAACCGTAAGGACAGGTCACGGAATCGTGCAGTGCAGAAAAGGTTCTTTGGCCTATTGAGCTTGCACTGATGATAACTACCACTAAAGTACTGCTAATCCCATTTTCCAGCACTTGTCCCATATCCTTGAATGTTTCAAAAGAGAAAATGCTGGAAAATCTCAGCAGGTCTGGCAGTTTTAGGGTAAGGAGAAAATCTCTCCTTACAGATACTGCCAGACCTGCTGAGATTTTCCAGCATTTTCTCTTTTGGTTTCAGATTCCAGCATCCACAGTAATTTGCTTTTATCCTTAAATGTTATGATGTTTCAAGTGCCCATCCAAATACTTTTTAAAGGTAGGGTTTCCAGTCTCCACTCCCTTCCCAGGCAGTGCATTCCAAATTCTCACCACCCTCCGAGTGAAATAAAATCACAAATCCCCTCTGAATCTCCAGCTCCTTACCCTAAAACTGCGCCCCCTCGTGATTGACACTTCAACAAAGGTGAACAGCTGCTTCCTTTTCACCCTGTCCATACCCCTCATAACCTTACACACCTCAATCATGTCCCTCCTTAGCCTTCTCTACTTTAAAGAAGACAATCCAAGTCTATCCAGTCTCTCCTTATAGCTCAAATGCTCCATCCCAGGCAACATCCTGGTGAATCTCCTCTGTACTCCCTCCAGTACAATCACATCCTTCCTATCGTGAGGTGACCAGAATGGCACACAGTGCTCCAGTTGTGGCCTAACCAATGTTCTGTACAACTCCAACATTACCCCTTTGCGCTCCTCTATGCCACATCTGATAAAAGCAAGTGCCCTATATGCCTTTTGAACCACCCTATTCATCTGCTCTGTCACCTTCAAAGATCTGTGAATGCATACCTGAAGATCCATCTGTTCCTCTGAGCTTCCCAATGTCCTGCCATTCATACTGCCCATTCCCACCTGGCTGTCACCCTGTCACTCTTGATCTCCTCCACCTCGATAAAAGGTAAAGTTGCTATTGTCCCAGATGACCATAGGTTGCTCTCCCTTTTGAGGGAGAGAGCTGACTGGTGGTGATTTAACCTGAGGGTCACCACACCTCAGGTGACAGGCAAAGTTGAGAAGGAAGGCTTTCATTAAGAACATCAACTGGTACGGGAATTGAACCCACACTGTTGGCATTGCTCTGCATCACAAACCAGCTATCCAGCCAACTGAGCTAATCAACTACTTCCCTCCGCAGGGGAAGATGTGTATCACATGGGGGCTCCTCATGTTCTTAAAATCAAACAGGTTGTGGTACGGATGTGGCACTAACAGCACATCCCTACAAGCTCATTCCAGCGATGGTACATCCCTGGAAAACTGAGGATGCTCACCAAAGTCATCCAGGGCAAAGCAGATCAACAGCCTCATGGAATAATATTTTCCCAGCAAATGATTACGGCACTCACAGTGGCCTGAACTGCTGAGGTCAAGCACAGGACCCAAGTGCTGACCTTTAACCTGCCCTATCCAATTTTCCATATGGGATCCCCACCTGACGTGCTTTAGAATTTCGAAAGATTTGATTGCTCCCATCATGTCTTATTGCCATCAGTTGCACCTTTAATTGGCTTAACAAATCTATTTAACAGACCAGTGGGAGGGAACACAGTGGCATAGTGGTTAGCACTGCTGCCTCACAGAGCCAGGGGCCTTGGGTGACTATCTGTGGAGTTTGCAACTTCTCCCTGTGTCTGCATGTGTTTCCTCCGGGTGCTTCGGTTTCCTCCCACAGTCCAAAGATGTGCGAGTTAGGTTGATTTGCCATGCTAAATTGCCCCTTAGTGTCAGGGGGATTAGCAGGGTAAACACATGAGATTACAGGGATAGAGCCTGCATGGGATTGTTGTCAGTGCAGGCTTGATGGGCTGAATGGCCTCCTTCTGCACTGTTGAGATTCTATGACTTCTATGAACCTAAATCAATTTGAATAAGGTGGGGGCTATTGATTCTAGGGCCGCTTTCCTAGCACATCATAGTGATGATATCAGGAATGCGACCCAACATCATTGCCCCAAATATTGCGTCAGTGTTGGCATGGTAGAGGCCCAGTTTCACTGCATGTTATTCAGCTTCCGATCTCTCTGATCTCACTGGGATTCATTCTTGACTGCCTGTTCTTTGCTCCTGCAGAAATCAAAAATTAATCCTGATGTGTCAAACATTTATTTCCAAAATATGATCCATTCCCTTGCTGCTGTGTTCTCTGTAATTTATCAATCAGTTGGCAATGATATTCCCATTGTCCTAGCAGGTGTTTGCAGTGCTGCCAGTGCCTGATGTCAACCTCTGCATGAGTTGTTTGTTATTAGCCAGCTCCCTCTGAACAACACCAGTCAGAAACCTACACACTTTTTGCTGCAGGCATGTAGTCCCGATAGTGTGTGGCATGTGTGGCCTTATATTGAAATGGTCTAAAATATTCTGGGAAACGTTTGATGTAACATTGAAAGCGTATTCCTGGAAATCTCCTCTATTTCTGCAAAGTTGTAAACATGTTCAAACAGAATATATTTATGATTTCACTGCACTGAACATGGCGGCACAGTGGTTAGCACTCACAACACCAGGAACCTGAGTTTGATTCCCGATTTGGGTGACTGTCTGTGTGGAGTTTGTATGTGTGGTGGACCTCAGTTGTGCCTTTGTCCTATATGGACCACCGTTGTGTGTGTTTGTCATACCTGGACACATCCCCTTCCAGTTTGGTTCCTCCCCTCAGCACCTAGTATAAAGGTGGCTGTCTCCTCCCCCTTGTTCAGTCCAGGTCGGTTAATTGTTGGGATCTGCTCCTGATTCTGTTGTGAATAAAAGCCTACACTTATATTGGCATATCGGTAGTCTTTCGCCTTATTGATAGTGCATCAATTTTATTCACAACAGTTACTAGTATGGAGCAGTTTCTAAAACCCGACAAGTTAGCTTTAGACCCTCAAGAGGTTGGAGCCTCTGATAAATTTGATCATTGGTTGGACTGCTTCGAAGCATTCGTCGACACCGCTACGGCCATCGACACCGACGCTGCTAAACTCCACGTGCTCCGCGCCCGGGTAAGCGAAACTGTCTATGGAATCTTCCGGGACGCTGCTACTTACGCGGACGCTATCGAACTCCTAAAAGGGCAGTTCCGAAAGAGCCCTAACGTGGTTTACGCCAGACACCTCCTAACTACCCGCAAACAGCAGCCAGGAGAATCGTGCGCCCAATTTCTGCGCGCCCTGCGAGTCCTCGCCCGAGCATGCGACTGTAAGGCTGTTTCAGCAGCTCAGAACACGGAGGATCTGATCCGCGACGCCTACGTTGCGGGCATTGAGTCTACATACATCCAGCAGCGTCTGCTGGAACAAGATGACCTAGACCTCCGGAAAACGGCCACGATGGCTGAAACGTTAGAAGCAGCCTCCCATAATCTCGGGTCTTACCTTGGATCCCGTTCCACCGACGGCTCCACTGCGACGGCTGCTCCAGCAGGGCCCAAATGTTACTTTTGTGGCCTCCCTAAGCACCCTCGGCGTCACTGCCCGGCAAAGGACGCGATTTGCTCCGGATGCGGTAAGCTAGGCCACTTTGTTAAAGTCTGCAGAGCAAAGCCGCTTCTGAAGACTCGTGGAGCCATGTGTGCTCCGAGGGCGCGGCCATCTTTGATGCAGGCGGCGGCTGCGCGCGAATCGCCATCTTGGATGCGGTCACCGGAAGTGCGGGAATCGCCATCTTTGATGCGGTCACCGGAAGTGCGGGAGTCGCCATCTTTGAGACTGGCATCAAGGCAAGCTGAGCAGGAAGCTTCATCCGTGACGTCATCAGACGGCGACGAAGATGGATTCTTCTTTAATTCAACAGTGGCATCGATTTGCCTGGACCAGTCGCAGCCACATCAACTCTCCAAGTCCATAATGGAGATCAAGGTAAATGGTTATGCAGAAAACTGCCTGTTTGACTGTGGGAGCACGGAAAGTTTTATACACCCTCGCACAGTGCGTCAATATGCCCTTCCCGTGCGACCCTGGAGCCAGACCATCTCCATGGCCTCGAATTCTCACTCAGTGGAGGTCCTCGGGTGCTGCTTGGTGACGCTGACGGTACAGGGCACAGTCTACGAGCGTTTTCGGCTCCTCGTGCTGCCGCGACTCTGCGCAGCTGTACTGCTGGGGTTAGATTTCCTCAGCCATCATAGGAGCGTCACCCTGCAGTATGATGGCCCTTATCCCCCGCTCTCCATCTGCCAGGCACCGTCACTGCAGCGCCCCTCGCGCACCACCTGCAGTCTCTCGACCCTCAAGATCACCCCCCCCCCGTTATTTGATAACCTCACCCCGGATTGTAGGCCTATAGCCACCAAGAGTAGGCGCTATAGTGCGGATGACCGGGCCTTCATTCGGTCCGAGGTACAACGTTTGCTCCAGGAAGGGATTATCCAGGCCAGCACCAGCCCCTGGAGGGCGCAAGTGGTCGTAGTTAAATCGGGGGAGAAACACCGCATGGTGATTGACTACAGCCAGACCATAAACAGGTATACCCAACTAGATGCATATCCTCTTCCCCGTATCGCAGACATAGTCAACCGCATCGCGCACTATAGGGTTTTTTCAACGATCGATTTGAAATCGGCTTACCACCAGCTCCCTATCCGCTCGGAGGATCGCCCATACACTGCCTTTGAGGCGGATGGCCGCCTCTACCAGTTCCTCCGAGTCCCCTTTGGTGTCACCAATGGGGTCTCAGTCTTCCAACGGGCCATGGATCAAATGGTGGACCAGCACGGACTACGGGCCACTTTCCCGTATCTGGATAACGTCACCATCTGCGGCCATGACCTGCAGGACCATGATGCCAACCTACAAAAATTCCTTCGTACGGCCACTCTCCTGAACCTCACATACAATGAGGCGAAGTGTGTTTTCCGGACACGCCGCCTCGCCATCCTTGGGTACGTGATAGAAAATGGTGTCCTTGGCCCCGACCCAGCCCGTATGCGTCCCCTTATGCAGCTTCCCCTCCCTACTACCCTCAAAGCACTGAGGAGATGCCTGGGCTTCTTCTCCTATTATGCCCAGTGGGTTCCCCGTTACGCAGATAAAGCCCGTCCGCTCCTAAAATCGACCTCTTTTCCCCTGGCGGAGGAGGCCTGTCGGGCCTTCGATGACATCAAAGCGGACATCGCGAAGGCCGCGATGCACGCTGTGGACGAATCCATCCCATTCCAAGTGGAAAGTGATGCGTCTGACTTTGCCCTAGCTGCCACCCTTAACCAGAGGGGCCGTCCGGTGGCCTTCTTTTCCCGGACCTTACAAGGCCCTGAGATTCGACACTCCTCGGTCGAGAAGGAGGCCCAGGCCATCGTGGAAGCCGTCCGGCACTGGCGCCATTATCTCGCGGGCCAACGATTCACCTTAATTACGGACCAGCGGTCAGTTGCCTTCCTGTTTAACACCAGGCAAAAGGGCAAGATTAAGAATGACAAGATCTTGCGGTGGAGGATTGAGCTCTCCACCTACAGATATGACATCATGTACCGGCCTGGGAAGCTCAATGAGCCCCCAGATGCCCTGTCCCGTGGATCATGTGCCACTGCCCAACTAGACCAGCTACAGTCCCTCCATAACGACCTCTGTCACCCGGGTGTCACCAGATTTTTCCATTTTGTCAAGTCCCGTAACCTGCCCTTCTCCCTTGAGGAAGTCCGGACGATTACCAGGCAATGCAGGGTCTGCGCTGAGTGCAAACCGCAGTTCTACCGGCCAGGTAGGGCGCACCTTGTAAAGGCCACTCGCGCGTTCGAGCGCCTTAGCGTTGATTTTAAAGGCCCCCTCCCCTCCTCTAACCGCAATGTTTATTTCCTGAATATCATTGACGAATACTCACGTTTCCCTTTTGCCTTCCCCTGCTCGGACATGACCACGGCTACAGTGATTCGGACCCTGAACAAGCTCTTCACCCTGTTCGGCTTCCCAGCCTATATTCATAGCGACCGTGGGTCCTCTTTCATGAGTGATGAGCTGAGGCAGTACCTGCTCGCCAAAGGCGTTGCCTCCAGCCGCACCACTAGCTATAACCCCAGGGGCAATGGTCAAGTAGAGCGGGAGAACGCAACCGTCTGGAAGGCCGTTCTATTAGCGTTACGGTCTAGGGGCCTTCCAGTCAGCCGTTGGCAAGACGTCCTTCCGGACGCATTACATTCCATTAGGTCACTCTTGTGCACAGCGACCAATACGACCCCTCACGAGCGGATGTTTTCATTTCCCAGGAAGTCCTCCTCGGGTACTTCGCTCCCGGATTGGCTGATGTCCCCGGGACCCGTCCTGCTTCGGAAGCATGTCCGGACCCATAAGGCAGATCCCTTGGTCGAGGAGGTCCAACTGCTCCATGCTAATCCCCAATATGCTTATGTAGCGTACCCTGATGGGCGGGAGGACACGGTTTCTGTCCGTGACTTGGCACCCGCGGGTGCCCCGGAGGTCACCACGTCCTTCCGCCCCACGGTCCCTGGTGTCGTCCATTCGGAGACTGCTACGCCTCTTCCTCCCTCAGTCCCTGTCCCCAATGTAGTGTGCCCAGATCCTGTTGCAGCCCCCCACCCCCCAGCTCCAGTTCCCACTGTTCCCCATACGCCACCAGGGCCACAGCCCATTCCTCTCGCCCCTATGTACAGCTCGCTTGAGTCGCCGGAGCCGTCGCCACGCAGTACCCGACGACTGGACGGGACGACGGATCGGTCCGCTTCACACCACCCAGCGCCTTCTCTCGACGCTCACTGTACGGAGCCTGGGCCGACATCGCTCCCTGCTCGGACGACTCTGCGACCTGCACTACGACGATCGCGACGACGGATCAAGCCACCGGTTCGTCTGGACTTGTGATATTGTTTCCGCTTCACCCCCGTATTGTTTTTTTAAAAGGAAGGGGTGAATGTGGTGGACCTCAGTTGTGCCTTTGTCCTATATGGACCACCGTTGTGTGTGTTTGTCATACCTGGACACATCCCCTTCCAGTTTGGTTCCTCCCCTCAGCACCTAGTATAAAGGTGGCTGTCTCCTCCCCCTTGTTCAGTCCAGGTCGGTTAATTGTTGGGATCTGCTCCTGATTCTGTTGTGAATAAAAGCCTACACTTATATTGGCATATCGGTAGTCTTTCGCCTTATTGATAGTGCATCAGTATGTTCTCCCCGTGTCTGCGTGGGTTTCCTCCGGGTGCTCCGGTTTCCTCCCAACAGTCTGAAAGACGTGCTGGTTAGGTGCTTTTGCAGCTTTTATTTTAACATGAATCGGAACCAATACAAAGTAAACGTGGATTAACAGACAAATTACACTTCAAGTTACACTGCAGGATAGGCAATGTCCTAGTGGTATTATTGCAAGACTATTAATGCAGAAACTCAGCTAATGTTCTGGTGACCTGAGTTTGAATCCTGCCACGGCAGATGATGGAATTTGAATTCAATAAAAATATCTGGAATTAAGAATCAACTGATGACCATGAAACCATTGCCAATTGCCAGAAAAACCAATCTAGTTCACTAATGTCCTTTAGGGAAGGAAATCTGCCAACCTTATCTGGTCTGACCTACATGTGACTCCAGAGCCACAACAATGTGGTTGACTCTCAACTGCCCTCTGAAATGGCCGAGCAAGCCACTCAGTTCAAGGGCAGCTAGGAATAGGCAACAAATGCTGGCCAGCCAGCAATGCCCATGTCCCACGAATTAATTTAAAAAAAACAAACTTCACTTTAACTAGCTGATCAGTCCTCACAAAGATGTAACTATACCATTCGATAATATGATGCCCTTTACTCATGTAGGGTAGGTCAGGGATCAAGAGCTTTCATCTTTGAGTTTCATGGATAGAGTTGTCTTCAGCAAGGCACGCTTCTACTAATCTTCTCTCACTTGGGCCACAACAGTCCTGATGGTGCAGCTTAGAAACTTGCTCTCGAGAGAAACATAGAAACATAGACGATAGGAGCAAGAGGAGACCATTTGGCCCTGCGAGCCTGCTCCGCCATTCATTACGGTCATGGTTGCTCATCCAACTCAATAGCCTAATCCTGCTTTTTCCCATACTCTTTGATTCCATTTGCCCCAAGTGCTTTATCCAGCCACCTCTTGAATACATTCAATGTTTTGGCATCAACTACTCCCTGTGGTAATGAATTCCACAGGCTCACCACTCTTTGGGTGAAGAATTGTCACCTCATCTCCATCCTAAATGGTCTACCCGGAATGCTCAGACTGTGACCCCTGGCTCTGGACACCCCACCATTGGGAACATCCTCCCTGTATCTACCCTGTCTGGTCCTGTTAAAATTTTATAAGTTTCAATGAGATCCCCCCTCATTCATCCGAACTCAAGCGAAAACAATGCTAACCTAGTCAATCTCTCCTCATACATCAGTCCCGCCATCCCCAGAATCAGCCTGGTAAACCTTCACTGCACTCCCTCGAGAGCAAGAACATCCTTCCTCTGAAAAGGAGACCAAAACTGCATACAATATTCTAGGTGTGGCCTCACCTTCCAATACTTTTCAGTGTTCCCTCAATTAATGTTGGTATTCGCATATTAGAGAGAGATGACCTAAGTCCTGGAAACCAGGAAGCAGTTTGGGTTGAGATGAGAAATGATGAAGACAAGAAATCACTTGTAGGATTGATGTACAGGCCACCCAATTATAACCACATGGCTGGACAGAACATACAAGAAGAGATAATGGAGCTTGTCAGAAAATTATGGTGATAATCATGGGGGATTTTTCTCTAAATATCAATTGGAAAAATTAAATGGGCAAAGGTAGCGGAGATAAAGAGACCACAGACCAGTTAGCCTAAAATATGTAATTGGGAAAATCTTAGAAGCCATTATTAAAGATGATATAGCAGGACACTTGGAAAAATCCAAAGCAGTCAGGCAGAGTCATGGTATTATGAAAGTGAAATCTTTTAAAATTAATTTATTGGAGTTCTTTGAATGAGTCACATGAACTGTGGATGAAGGGGAACCAGTGGATGTACTACTGTACTGTACTGAGATTTCCAGAAGGCACTTGATAAGGTGTCACATCCAATGTAATTGCAGAAAATAAAAACTTATTGTGTAGGAGGTAACATGCTGGCATGGTTTGAAGATTGGCTAGCTAACAAAAACAGAAAATTGACATAAATGGGTCTTTTTCTAATTGGCAGGATATGACAAATAAGGTGTCACCGGAATCAGTGTTGGGCCTGAACTTTTTACAATTTATATAAATGACTTTGAAGAAGGGACTGAAGACACAGTTGCTAAATTTATTGATTATACAAAGATAGGTCGGAAAGCAAATTGTGAAGATGGCATATGGAGGCTACAAAGGGATTTAGATAAAATCCCTGCAGTGCAGAAAGAGGCCTTTTGGCCCATTGAGTCAAAAGAGTCTCCAAAAGAGCATCTTATCCAGGCTCACGCTCCCCGCCCAATCCCCACAATCCCATAATTTGCATGTTCAAATGTTATTTTTGATTAACCAACAAATAACACACTGGTTTATGGTTTGGCCACTTCTGGGGAAATGCCCAATAGTGTCTCCAAGTGTTTCATACAGTTTTCCTGGTTTTACACCTGTGGTGAACCATCGTTGGTTCCCACTGGATAGTGCTGAGCCAGGGGCTGGCCAGGACTACAAGGATGTACATATGTTACTGTTGGGTTGTGCTATTGTTGCTGTTGGGTTAGGGTGGGGTTGTTACACCTTTGTACTGTAGTGTTGTGGCACATCCCAGTCGGGCTCCGCCTCCTGGGAGAGGTATAAGAGTCCCTGCTCTGGCCGGGACCCCTTCAATCTGGGATAGTGTATATAAGTTCTGGTAGCTTCGTTGACAGTAAATAAAAGCCTTTCATTTACTGAGCTTCAAGCCTCGTGTCTGAATAGCGCATCAATTTTATTTAATGTCGTTAAACTCTCGTCGGGGAAAAAAAAAGAGAGTATGGAGCAAATTCTGAAGCCGGAACGCCTTATGCTAGATCCACGTGCGGTGGGCGCTTCCAACACCTTCGACCACTGGCTGAAGTGTTTCGAAGATTACCTGGCAGCCTCCGCAGCGGTCACCACAGATGATGACAGACTCCGGGTCCTCCATGCGAGGGTAAGCGACACTGTCTACCTCGTGATCCGTGCGGCCACTAATTATCCTAAGGCCCTCGAGCTTCTAAAGAAGCGCTATACCAAACCACCTAACGAGATACACGCTCGTTACCTCCAAGCCACTCGATGACGGCAGTCTGGCGAAACGATGGAGGAATATGCCAATGAGCTCCTACAGCTAGCCAGGGGCTGTGACTGCAAAGCTGTGTCGGCTGAGCAGAGCATGTACGACCTCGCCCGAGATGCGTTTGTGGCCGGGGTCGGATCGTCGTACATTCGACTTAAACTGTTGGAGAAGGGTAACCTTAATCTTACCCAGGCCATCGAGTTAGCAGAGATGCTCGAGTCGGCTTCCAAGAGTTTAGTTTTATATCCAGAAGACCACGTGGAGACAACGTGGCAGGAGCAGTCGCAAATCCCTCCTCGTCCCTCGGGTTCGAAATGCTGCGTAATGGCGTGCTCCCATTCGGGCCAGACGACGGCTGCAGCCCCGGGCGGCCCGCGGTGCTACTTCTGTGGAGGAGCGAAGCATACCCGGCAAAAGTGTCCCGCTAAAGCTGTATTGTGCACCACATGCGGTAAAAAAGGGCATTATTCAAAAGTGTGCCGATCCAAACCCAGGAACGGCAGTGCGGCCTGTGATTCTTCAGAGCTTGGGTCTTCATCGTCGAAGTCGTCGCGGGGTTCGTCCACGTGCGAGACCAGGACGACGCCATTACGGTCGACGGAGTCGGAGGAGTATGACCACCAGGGGTCGCTGAGTTTGGCGCCCTCACCCACTTGCGATTCATGGGGGCAGCCATGTTGGTCGACACTGACCACGAACGACCAGCAGGGGCCCTCCTCTTCGATTTCAGCTGCCTGCAGTGGCGCTCATGAACCAACGGTGGCGTCGATCATCCTGGACCAGGCCAAGCCTCATAGACTCGACAGATCTATGATGAATATCCAGGTAAATAACCACGTGATTTATTGTCTGTTTGACAGCGGGAGCACTGCGAGCTTTATCGACCCAGACACTGTGAAGTGGTGTGGACTCCAGATTCAACCTGCCAAACAGACAATCTCTATGGCATCAAGGTCCTGGTCTGTTGCCGTGCTAGGGAGTTGAGTGGTAACCTTGAAAGTACAAGGCACAGTTTACGAGCGCTTCAAGCTCCTTGTGTTGCCGTATCTTTGCGCGCCAATACTTCTCGGACTAAACTTCATGGTCCACTTGAGGAGTGTAATCCTACAGTACGGTGGGCCACTCCCTTCACTGGCAGTGGGAAAACAGCAGCAGCCTCCAAATTGCCCAAATTGCCTGCAGCCCCTCGACGCTGAAGATCACCACACCCTCCTTGTTTCAGAATCTTGTGCCAGGCTGCAAGCCCATCGCGACTAAAAGTAGGCGTTACAGCACTGAGGATTGGATCTTCATTAGATCTGAGGTTCAGCGGCTCCTCAAAGAAAGGATCATACAACCCAGTGTTAGTCTGTGGAGAGCACAGATTGTGGTGGTCAAGAGCGGGAACAAACCCCGGATGGTCATTGATTACAGTCAGACCATTAATCGATATACGCAGCTGGATGCGTATCCTCTCCCGCGCATATCTGATATGGTCAATCAGATTGCGCAGGACCGGGTGTTCTCCACCATAGACCTTAAGTCCGCCTACCACCAACTCCCCATCCGCCCAGAGGACCGACAATACACGGCTTTTGAGGCGGATGGTCGCTTGTATCATTTTCTCAGGGTTCCCTTTGGTGTCACCAATGTGGTCTCGGTCTTCCAGCGTGCTATGGACCGAATGGTGGACCAGAACGGGCTGCGGGCTACCTTCCCGTACCTGGATAATGTCACCATCTGCGGCCATGACCAGCAGGACCACGACACAAACCTCCTGAACTTCTTATGCACTGCATCTCGGCTGAACTTGACCTACAACAGGGAGAAGTGTGTGTTTCGTACGCGCCGTTTAGCCATCCTAGGATACGTGGTGGGAAACGGGGTCATTGGCCCTGATCCAGACCGTATGCGCCCCCTTTCTGAACTTCCCTTACCTGCTAGTGCAAAAGCACTGAGAAGATGCTTAGGCTTCTTCTCTTATTATGCGCAGTGGGTTCCCAACTACGCGGACAAAGCCCGTCCGCTCATTAAGTCCACGACTTTTCCCTTAACGCCAGAGGCCCGATTGGCCTTCAATAAATTGAAAGCCGACTTCGTGAAAGCTACGATGCACGCTGTAGACGAGTCCATCCCCTTTTAGGTGGAAAGCGATGCATCTGATTTCGCCCTGGCCGCCACACTTAACCAGGCAGGCAGGCCCGTCGCATTTTTTTCCCGCACCCTCCAAGGCCCCGAAATTCGGCATTCAGCGGTGGAAAAGGAGGCCCAGGCCATTGTGGAGGCCGTCAGGCACTGGCGCCATTACTTGGCGGGAAAACGGTTCACCCTGATCACGGACCAGCGGTCCGTGGCGTTCATGTTTAACAACACGCAGAGGGGCAAGATCAAGAATGACAAGATCTTGCGGTGGAGAATTGAACTCTCCACTTATAACTACGATATCATGTATCGTCCAGGGAAGCTCAATGAGCCCTCGGATGCCCTCTCGCGTGGAACATGCGCTAGTATACAGGAGGACCGTTTGCACGCCCTCCATAATGACCTGTGCCATCCTGGGGTCACTCGGCTCTACCACTTTGTAAAAGCCCGCAACCTGCCTTACTCGGTGGAGGACGTCAGGTCCGTAACAAGAAGCTGTCGGGTTTGCGCGGAATGCAAACCGCACTTTTACCGACCTGACCGGGCACATTTAGTCAAGGCCACTCGTCCCTTCGAGAGACTGAGTGTTGATTTTAAGGGCCCCCTTCCCTCAACAGATCGGAATGTGTACTTCCTCAATATCATTGATGAGTACTCTCGGTTCCCTTTTGTTGTTCCCTGCTCTGATACATCCGCTGCCACGGTGATCAAGGCATTCCGTGATCTTTTTACCCTGTTCGGATACCCCAGCTACATCCATAGTGACAGGGGCTCGTCGTTCATGAGCGATGACTTGAGGCAATTCCTGCTCTCCTACGGGATTGCCTCTAGTAGGACCACGAGTTACAACCCTAGGGGTAATGGACAGGTGGAACGCGAGAATGCTTCAGCCTGGAAGGCTGTCTTACTGGCGTTGAAGTCAAAAGGTCTTCCAGTCTCCCATTGGCAGGAGGTGCTCCCTGATGCGCTCCATTCTATTCGCTCCCTCCTGTGTACGGCAACCAATGCTACTCCCCACGAGAGGATGTTCTCATTCCCTCGGAAGTCTTCCTCGGGGACCTCATTACCGTCTTGGTTGACGTATTCAGGACCCGTCCTCCTGCGGCGACATGTAAGGGCCCGCAAGTCCGACCCGTTGGTCAAACAGCTCCATCTCCTCCACGCCAACCCTCAGTATGCCTATGTGGCATACCCTGACGGGCGAGAGGACACGGTCTCGATCCGAGACCTGGCGCCAGCAGGGGACGTAGCAACCCCTGTCGCTCCCATACCCCCAGTAACAAACCCTTTATCTCTTATTTCTTCCCCGGACACGGCGCGGGCAGCATCGGGACCATTGCTTAACCATTTTACTCCCATGTACAGCTTGCCTGAGCCCAGAAGATGGTCGCCACTTCAGGGCGTGTCAGGATCCCCTGGACTACCGTCACCTCAGGGTCAACCGGCCTGTGAGTCCGTGGAAGAACAGCTGGACGCCGTTTTGGGGAGAACGCCACCGCAAGTGCCTACTCCGGTGTCACCGCCGGTATTGAGGAGGTCACAACGACGGTGCGGTCCCCCTGACCATCTGAGCTTATAGACTGCTGACACTGTATTCTGTCTTTTTGTACCCCGCTGGCCTTTGTTTTCAAAGGAGGGGTGAATGTGGTGAACCATCGTTGGTTCCCACTGGATAGTGCTGAGCCAGGGGCTGGCCAGGACTACAAGGATGTACATATGTTACTGTTGGGTTGTGCTATTGTTGCTGTTGGATTAGGGTGGGGTTGTTACACCTTTGTACTGTAGTGTTGTGGCACATCCCAGTCGGGCTCCGCCTCCTGGGAGAGGTATAAGAGTCCCTGCTCTGGCCGGGACCCCTTCAGTCTGGGATAGTGTATATAAGTTCTGGTAGCTTCGTTAACAGTAAATAAAAGCCTTTCATTTACTGAGCTTCAAGCCTCGTGTCTGAATAGCGCATCAACACCTTTATTAGTCAGCCCGTACATTGCCTCCAAGAATTCCTGTTTCCTTTTCTGCCAAGAAAACAAATTGACCACTTTCTGAGGGAGATGTGTTTCCCCTCCTTGTAAGAGTTTTAATGTGTTCTTTCTGTCTTTGCATGCCTTCTCCTTATGTCTACATCTGAGCTTTCACCTCCCCCCCCACCCCCCCCCCCCGCCCCCCGCCACCGCCCCCCCAAAGCTCCTACATCTGTAGCTCTCCATTGCGCCTGGCCAAAATATGTTATGGTCTTATATCTTAACTACTTTCCTGTTGGCATTGCTTCCAGGTCAAGGGTCAACAGGACACATGAGACAATATTTCTGATTATTCAAGATAATTACAATAGATCCCATTGCAATGGATGCAAACACTTCAAACTGCAGTCTCCTGCTTTCATTTTGTTTCCTTTGCATGTTTCGGTTTTTCTCTTCTTTTGGCTTTCAGATAGCAGCTCGCTTGCTTTAGTCACATCCTTTGTTTATTTTCTTGCCCCACACCAACTCCTTTGACCCATAAGACTCACTCCATTGTCTTTTAATCGGGGATGGCGGCAATTGAAGGGTGGGGGAGGTGATGTCCAAGGTGGGGGGTGGGGTGGGGGAGTGATAATCTCTCAGTGCACTGTGTACTCTTAACATCAGCAGCCAGCTTCCTGGTGTGAATAGACTCTGTTCAGTCTCCCTACTGAAGAGAATCACACTCTGCTTAATTTTTTTTCTCTAAGTGTCATAAAATTTGAATTTATCGCTTGCCAAAAAAATGGGTCTGAAACTCCCGTTTTCACACCCGTTCGGCACTTAGAATTTTTTTTTATAAGATCGCACCCCCAATGGACTTTTGGATGGCCTGCTGCATTTCCTGTGGCAACTCCAGCACTGCGGGGCAGGAAAATCTCAGCACCTGTTTCTCTCCACTGATTCTGTCTGAGCTGCTGAGTATTTTCAGCATTCCCTGGCTTCATTGTTAAAGTAGATTTTATCATTCCCCTTTTTATAATTTCACAGGAAGTAAAATAATGGTTGGAACGTGCACATAAGATTAGGGCAGGAACCAATATATTACTTAAAAAGATAAGAAATCATTTCTATCATTTTAAAATCTGCGCAACTTTTATCATAGAATAGAAAATCAGGATAATTCTCAAATATAACGTTTTTGGAGGCTATTCAAGAATAAGACTTAATATGCTGTTAAAACCTAAATGACAGGGGGAATGTTTAAAAGAAATGTAAGGGGCAAGTTTTTCACACAGAGGGTGGTGAATGCCTGGAACGCGCTGCCGGAGGAGGTGCTGGAAACAGATTCTATAGCAACGTTCAAGAGGTACCTGGATAGATACATGAATAGGCAGGGAATAGAGGGATAGGGACCACAGAGAGGCAAGAAAATATTAGATTAGAGAGGCATTTGTATCGGCACAGATTTGGTGGGTCGGAGGGCCTGTTCTTGCGCTGTACTGTTCTTTCTTTATTCTTTGACACTTGATTCAACAAGGTACAACTATTTCATTGAAAATGCTAGCATAACATAAGACATACAGTGACTTTTAATTGATTCCCACCTGCCAAGGTGGCAGTAGCACACGATGGGAAGGAACAATGCCTCACTGACAGATTTGCACAGTTACCCGCACACACGTAGATGCCAGTGGTTGCCATCAGTTTCATAGAGTAATGATGGGGAATGCTGACAGTCTTATCATCATTAAGATCACAAATTCCTGGCCAAAGTTATACTTGTTGAAGTCGACATTTATCGGTGCACAATTGTCTGTATTTCATAGAATCCTACAATGCAGAAGGAGGCCATTCAGCCCATCGAGTCTGCACGAACCACAATCCCACCCAGGCGCTATCCCAACAATCCCATGTATTTACCCTAGCTAGTCCCCCTGACACTAAGGGGGAATTTAGCATGGCCAATCCACCTAGCTTGCACATCTTCGGACTGTGAGAGGAAACTGGAGCACCCGGAGGAAACCCCCGCAAAAACGGGGAGAATGTGCAAACTCCACACAGACAGTGACCCAAGCTGGGAATCGAACCCGGATCCCTGGCGCTGTGAGGCAGCAGTGTTAATCAACATGCCACCGTGCCACGCTTCATTTCAGCATGGAGGCAATACAGGGTCGAACATCAGATTATAAGATCATAAAAAATAGGAGCAGGTGTAGACCACTCAGCCCATCGATCCTGCTCCGCCATTCAATAGGATCATGGCTGATTTAATTTTGGCCTTAACTCCACTTTCTTGCCTTTTCTCCATTGACTCCATTGTCAATTGAAAAGTTGTCTAACCTAGCCTCCAATATATTCAATGGCGCAGCCTCCATTGCTCTCTGTGAAAAAGAATTCCAAAGACCAATAACTCTGTGAGAGACAACATTTTTCTTCACCTCTGTTTTAAATGGGAGATCCATTATCGTTAAACAATACCCCCTCGTTCTAGAAACTTCCCCATCCCCTGCCAGGAAAGGCAACACCCTCTCAGCATCTATCCTCTCAATTCCCCTCAGAATCTTATCTGTTTCAATAAGGATCATCTCTCATTGATTTCAACTCCAATGATTATAGGACCAAACTGCTCAATCTTTCCTCATACAATGACCCCTTCTTCCCAGGAATCAGTCAAGTGAAACGCTACGCCTAAACTAACTAGGGTGACACGGTGACACAGTGGTTAGCACTGCTGCCTCACAGTGCCAGGGACCTGGGTTCGATTCCCGGCTTGGGTCACCGTCTGTGCAGAGTCTGCACATTCTCCCCGTGTCTGCGTGGGTTTCCTCCGGGTGCTCTGGTTTCCTCCCACAGTCTGAGAGATGTGCTGGTTAGGTGCATTGGCCATGCTAAATTCTCCCTCAGTGTAACCCGAACAGGTGCCAGAGTGTGGTAACTAGGGGATTTTCACAGTAACTTCATTGTAGTGTTAATGTAAGCCCACTTGTGACACTAGAAATAAACTTTAAACTTTAAAAGCTACTTTGCTTCTCTATCAAGCAGCATGTCCATATATTTCAGGTCCATTGCAAAAAGGCCCTGGGTGATTGGATGACAAATTCCCAGTGCAGAATGTGCCAGACGGTTGAATTGAAGCATTCGATCTTGCTCAGAATGCCGTAGTATCAGTGCGCATTGAGTTATATACCTTGAAACACTGGATCAGACCATCCAACCCAGTACCAAGTTTGATTGATACGAGAGCAAAGCACTCACAGTATTACTGAAATCTTAGCTGTTTCCCTCTCCACAGATGCTCTGCCTGATTTGCTGTGTATTTCCACCGTCTTCTATTTTCCTACCAAGTTTGACTGGTTGGTCAACGTGAAGATATATAATTTGACGGCAAATGTGTTTCTTGTCCATAAGAGCACTGTGGAAAATAAATCATGGTCGGTTTGATAAATATGATTTTGATTGCGAGCGATTTATGGAGAGTGCACCTCAAAGCACTTTTGGAATACATACATCCTCCCTCAAGTCCTGTGCATTATTTAGATATTCACATCGTTGTGACAGTGGAAACAAGGCAAGAAAAAACTGCCGCCTCAGTCCTGAGATTCTCCAGAGGACCTCATCGCAGGTTTAGAACACTCACAGAACCATACTACACAGAGCAACTAAGGGTCATGGAGTTTTCTCAACAACCATCTCAATCCAGCCCACCATTTGAGTTAATAAAAAGTACCACAGGCTGATGTTGCCAATTTACATCTCCACCAGACCCATCTTCTATTTTATTAGGTGCCCCACTCTCTTTCACCTTGAACTGTTGACAGATGTATCACAGCTTAATATGGCTCCTGCTCTGAATAAGACTGCAAGAAACTACAAAGGGTCGTGAATGTAGCCCAGTTCATCATCAAACCAGCCTCCCATCCATTGACTCCATTCACACTTCCCGCTGCCTTGGGAAAAGCAGCCAGCATAATCATGGATCCCACATACCCCGGATATACTCTCTTTCACCTTCTTCCTTTGGGAAAAAGATACTAAAGGGCCCGATTATACCGAAAACGGGCGCAAAAATTTGGTAAAGTCGGGCGTGAGGCGATTAGCGTGATCTGCGCCCGTATCTGCGCAGATGCCCATTTTACCAAGGCCTGAAAATGGCCGCGATCCAAACCGCACCCGAAACAGGCACGACGTCAATTTAAATGCATTTGCATGCATTGCAATTGACTTAATGAGATGGATGCCCAATCTTACCTGCAGTTCCTCCTTTACCATCGCGTTCACCTGTCCAGATTTGGCGTGAAACAGATAGGCTTGGCAAAGGTCTGTTCCGGGTGCTCCAGCTTCTGAAGAGGTAAGTTCAGAGCTTCCGGCGGCTCTCTAACTCAGATCGGTGGTGGAGGGGAGGGGGGGTGGGGGAGTTGCGGGGCGGGGGGGGGGGGGGTGCGGTGGTGGAAGGAAGTGGGCCAGGTCATTCTCTGGTGGGGGGGGAGGGAGGAGGAGGTGGGTCAGATATATCTGTGATTGGGGGGGGAGGGAGGGCCGATCATTCTTTGGTGGGGAGGAGGAGGAGGGAGGCCAGATGGTGCTCTGGTGGGGGAGGGGGGGAGGGAGGACAGATCGTTCTCTGGTTGGGGGGGAGGAGGAGGACCGGATATATCTCTGGTGAGGGGGGTGGAGGGAGGCCCGATCGTTCACTGGAGGGGAGGAGGAGGGAGGCCCGATCATTCTCTGGTGGCGGGGAGGAGGATGGAGGCCCGATCATTCTCTGGTGGGGGGGGGGGGGGGGAGAGAGGGAGGTCAGATGGCTCTCAGCAGGATGGGGGGGGGGGGAAGGGAGGCTAGATGCCTCTCTTGGGTGGGGGGAAGGAGGGAGACTAGGGGGGGGTCGGGAGCCAAGGGGGTCTGCTGCCACTCTGAGGGCGATCGGTGGGGCGAAAGGGGTCAGGGGGTCGCGATCGGTCTGGGTAGCAGGAGTGGGGGGGTGGGGTGGGTGGATAAGGGGACAGTTATGTTGTGATATCTGTGGAGGCCATCGCTCCTGGGCCGCTTTATCCGCTTTTTGCGGCCTGGGAGCAATGTGACGGGGGAGCGTTTTTCAATTTCTTTTCCACTGCGCATGCGCAGTTGAAGGCTCCGATCGGATCTGCAGCGTTTCAGGCACGATAAGCCCCGCCCACAGCACAATTCAGACTCGTGTTTTCTTTTCAGGCTAAGTGCCTATGGGGGCGCCTGAGAACAGGTTTCCAAGTCGGATCTGAATTGCGCCCAGATTCAGCACTTAGAATCAAAACGGTAAAATCGGGCCCAAAGTCAGCGGTCACGTACCAACCGACTCAAGAACAGCTTCTTCCCTGCTGCTGTCAGGATTTTGAATGGACCTACCTTGTATTAAGCTGATCTTTCTCTACACCCAATATGTAACTGCAACATTATATCCTGCACCCTCTCCTTTCCTTCTCCCTATGGGCGGCACGGTAGCACAGTGGTTAGCACTGCTGCTTCACAGCTCCAGGGACCTGGGTTCGATTCCCGGCTTGGGTCACTGTCTGTGCGGAGTTTGCACATTCTCCTCGTGTCTGCGTGGGTTTCCTCCGGGTGCTCCGGTTTCCCCCCACAGTCCAAAGATGTGCGGGTTAGGTTGATTGGCCATGCTAAAATTGCCCCTGGGATGTGTAGGTTAGAGGGATTAGTGGGTAAAATATATGTAGGGATATGGGGGTAGGGCCTGGGTGGGATTGTGGTCGGTGCAGACTCGATGGGCCTAATGGCCTCTTTCTGTGCTATAGGGTTTCTAAGATTCTAAGAAACTCTATGAACGGTATGCTTTGTCTGTATAGTGCGCAAGAAACAATACTTTTCATGGTATCTCAATACATGTGACAGCAATAAATCAAATCAAATCAAACCCTTTTGTCATTTAATCGCTCCTCCCATCTCCACGATCACAAAACTTCCTCTTTGTCCCTTTCTTGCCCACCCAACATATTCATGGTTCTGTAACCGTTCAAAATCTATTAAACTCTGAGATCTTCTCTGAGACCATATGACGTGGGAGCAGAAGTTGGCCATTCGGCCCATCGAGTCTACTCTGCCATTCTTCTAGCTCTGATTGAAGGTCACTGATCTGAAATATCAACTCTGTTTCTCTTGCCACAGATGCTGCCTGAGTTTTCCAGCATTTTCTGTTCTTATTTCAGATTTCCAGCTGCCGCGGTCCCTTGTATTTGTTGAAATGCAGAAAGTGTTGTACTGTCTACAACAAATGACATTCTCTGGTCTCTGCAGACTCTCTGATATTTAGCACTACAGTCAATTTGCAAACTACCTTTATCTGCAACCATTCAGTCTCATCTCCACAGTTCTGAGATGGTGCCAGTGACAGCTTCTCAGAGCTCTCTGATGGCAAGGCTAGGAGGGCTTATGATAACGGCTTTGAGTGGCTCAGTGACTTTCCACTTCAAGCACTAAGCATCACCATCAAATACTCCAAAGTTAGCTATTGATGCAAAAGAAAAGCCCCTTTATTCATTCCTGACCATTTACCCCAGCCTTAACCTCAAAAAAATCTAATACAAAATGTTGCCTAGCAGATAGAACTGTCGCGTCTGATGTCACGGTAGCACAGTGTTTAGCACAGTGCCAGCTATCCGGTTCGATTCCCGGCTTGGGTCACTGTCTGTGCAGAGTCCGCACATTCTCCTTGTGTCTGCGTGGGTTTCCTCCGGGTGCTCCAGTTTCCTCCCACAGCCTGAAAGACGTGCTGGTTAGGTGCATTGGCCATGCTAAATTCTCCCTCAGTGTACCCGTACAGGCGCCGGAGTGTGGCAACTGAGGGATTTTCACAGTAACTTCATTGCAGTGTTAATGTGAGCCTAATTGTGCCGCTAATAAATAAACTCTAAACCTTCTTTGCGACCTTTGTCTACTTGAACAGATATCCTGTAGCCTTGAGTGAAATTCCCCATGACAATCCTTGAGAACTCGGAAGAGTTTGTGCCCATTATGAGTGACATCATTTTTGTAACTTCTACCTTCAAATTCTTCCCTCAGGGAATAGCATTGGATAGTGGCAGGATTCACCAGGCTGAATCACAGTCTGTGAGGCTGTGACATGGCAAAACCATCTTGCTGCCAATTGGTGGAATGTGTGCCAGGAGGGTTTTATGGGGCCCCACAATGAGGAGAGTCAGCCATATTTTTCCCAGGTCCCGAGAGTCAGCCATATCGAACCCAGGTCCCTGGAGCTGTGAGGCAGCAGTGCTGACTGCTGTGCCACTGTGCTGACCTGAAGTGTTAACTCTGTTCCTCTCTCCACAGGTGCGCTCAGGACTGCTGAGTATTTCCAGCATTTTCTGTGAGAATTTCAGATATCCAGTGTCCACAGTATTTTGCTCTCTGTGAACAACATCAAAATGGTCCATAAATGCTGGGCTGGGTGGAATGCTCCATTTTTTGAGATTAAGTGTGGTGGCAGTCCTGGCAGCAACTCTCCCACTGGCCAGAATAGCAGGATCCTGCACCAGATTTTGCGCTTGGAACCTTATTAATTATGCACAGGTGAGTTCCCCTCTGAATCCTCTGGTCGGCTGGCAGCTGATTCATCCACCTGCCGGTTGCTAAATTTGCGGATGATACAAAGACATGTAGAGGACAGGTAAGTGTTGAGGAAGTCGGGAGGCTTCAGTATGACTTGGACAGGCTAGGAGAGTGGGCCAAAGAAGTGGCAGAAGGAATACAATGTGGGAAAGTGTGAGGTAATGCACTTTGGCAGGAAGAATAGAGGCGTAGACTATTTTCTAAATGGAGACATGGGGAAATTCATTTCTAGAGGGCTAGAATACAAGGAGCAGCACTCTGAAAGCTAGTGGCTTTTGCTACCAAATAAACCTGTTGGACTTTAACCTGGTGTTGTGAGACTTCTTACTGTGTTTACCCCAGTCCAACGCCGGCATCTCCACATCATTTAGAATACAAGAGCAGGGATGTACTGCTGAGGCTATATAAAGCTCTGGTCAGACTCCATTTGGAATTTTGTGAGCAGTTCTGAGCCCCATACCTAAGGAAGGATGTGCTGGCCTTAGAGGGGGTCCAGAGGAGGTTCACAAGAATGATCCCAGGAATGAAGTGTTTGTCATACGAAGAGCAGTTGAGGAGTCTGGGTCTATACTCGATGGAGTTTAGAAGGATGAAGAGGGGATTTAATTGAAACTTACAGAATACTGAGAGGCCTAGATAGAGTGGATGTGGAGAAGCCATTCCCACTTAGTGGGAGAACTAAAACTCAAGGGCACAATCTCAGGGTGAAGGGACACTACTTTAAAACTGAGATGAGGAAGAATTTCTTCAGCCAGAGGGTGGTGAATCTGTGGAACTCATTGCTGTGGAATGAGGGCTGTGGAAGCCAGACCATTGAGTGTCTTTAAGTCAGAGATCGATATATTCGTGATCAATAAGGGGATCAAGGGTTATGAGGAGAATGGGGATGAGAATCATCCCATGATTGAATGGCGGAGCAGACCCGATGGGCCAAATGGCCTAATCCTGCTCCTATATCTTATGGTCTTGTGGAGATGTGCACAACTTTGACTGATAACAGCACAATGCTTCCCGAACGAAGCGAAGGAAGCGACATAAAATGCTGGATGTATTTTTTAACTTATTGAAGAAACACGGAAGCAATTACCACATGTGGTTTAATCAGAGTTTCCAGATTGCCTTTGTCTGGTGCCAATTAAGTGCATTGCTGTTAACTCAAGTGCTTGGAAAAGATTGGAAATTCGTTCTGTTATTCTGGCTTCCTGACGGGTGAGCAAAAGGATCAGAAAAGGAAAGATAAATTAACACGTGGTAAAAACACAGTTGAACTGATGATAGGGGCACACTGTGCTTAGGCAAATGGAACTTAATTTTCCGTCGAGGATTAGTTTGCCACTTCATGTGCAACTTTTTTAATAAATGCGTTTGCGCACAGGCTGTAGCAGATAAGATTTACTGAAAAGCCCAGCACGCTCGTAGGGAGCAGTCTGTTTGTCTATTATGTGTGGGTTGTAAGCAGCAAGCTGGAACCATGTTGTGAAGCGAAATTGAAAGACTTGTGTTTATACAGAGCCTTATCACATCTCTCAGAAACTCCCCTAGCTCTTTGAACACAATACAATACAGTAACGTCTGTCACATAGGCAAATGTAGTTGACAATTTTTGCAAAGCAAGTTTCAATAATAAAAAAAAGCATTGAAATGATTGAAGGACTAATCTGTTTTGGCTGAGGGAAGCACATCGGCTGGAGCTCAAGGAAAACCTCTTGAGCTTCTTTTCAGACGTGTCACAAAATCCAGGTGAACGTTTCGATAAGACCTGGTTTTAACACATTTAAAAGCACCGGCACCTCCTACAATGCAGCAACTCACTGGAATCTGCACTTACAGAATTCTGAAGTGGATCTTTGTTGGGTGGGTGTTGGTTACAGGTTGGTGTCCCTCAAACAATTCCAGTTTGCATTTGTGAACAAGTAGAACTATTTACAAATGTACAGTAAAGGGTACAGGCTAGGACATATCTCCAGTCTCAGCCTATCACTGCCGAACACGATGTGGAAGACATGAATAGTGTGGAAGACACTAAGATGCAATTTAGCATGGCCAAACATCTTTTGACTGTGGGAGGAAACCGGAGCACCCGGAAACAGGATGTGAACTCCACACATTCACCATAGCCAGAATCAAACCCGGGTCCCTGGCATTGTGAGGCAGCTGTCTTCCATTGTTGGACTGGGGTAAGCACAGTAAGAAGTCTCACAACCTGGTTGTGAGGCTTCTTACACTGCTCAACACCACATGGGCCAGTGCACTTTTCATCGCTGTGTGGGCGGTGGTGCACCCTGTCCTACATTAACCCTGTATGTGAAAGACCCTTATATTACACCCCCCCCCCTTAAGATTTTCATAGAATCGAAGAATCATAGAATCCCTACAGCGCAGAAAGAGGCCATTTGGCCTGTTGAGTCTGCATCAACCTTTCCACAAGAGCATCTTATCCAGGCCCACTCCCACCTTGTCCTTTCAACCCCATGTATTTAACCCACCAATCCCCACTAACCTACACATCATGGGACACTATGATGCAATTTAGCATGGCCAAACATCTTTGGACTGTGGGAGGAAACCGGAGCACCTGGAAACAGGATGTGAACTCCACACATTCACCATAGCCAGAATCAAACCCGGGTCCCTGGCATTGTGAGGCAGCTATGCTAACCACTGTGCCACCATGCCACCCTTCAATGTACATAGATTTAGACTGGTTTAATTCATGTCTTCCATTGTTATCAGCCTCACACATTTACATTGTTGTTACTTCATTATTGCTATTAATACATGATTACTATTACTTTTTCAGCATGGCCACAACATTCTCACCAGCTCATCTCCCCCTTCAAGCTTTGAATTTATTGGTGCCAGCAATCTGCAGGCCTTATATATGCAACCCTCCATATCTCGTTTGCCATCCTCTTGGCAGAGCGGCAGGCTCTGTAGTTTCTGGTTGTTCCTGTTGATTTGGAGGTTGGACTGGCATTCGGGTATGCTTTCATTCTTCCATCTCTTCGTTCTGAACTCTGCTTCAACTGCACTTCAGTTCAGCTGCTGTGTGGATCAGTGGTTGTTGCTACTCTAACTCGTTCCTCCCGGGATAGTTTGCTTGGTATTTCTTTCCCTTCTTCTTTTGTCATGTGGGCCACCTTGATGTAAATGGGCATTCACTTTTCAACAACGGAACCTTTATTTGCACTGTTACACAATTTTAGCCACATTTCTGATTACTTTCTTCTTTTCCAGTGGTTTATGGAGCTTATGAGTCTTTTCCTTCAGCTTGGCAGCTACTCTGGTGAGTTGAGTTGCCTTTGTTTAGTGTTATCTGTGGAACTCTTATACAAGTTTGACATCTTCACCCGGGCATTCAGTTCTGCTCCGAATATCTCTTGTCTGTTCACTGATTCTTTCAGTTCACTTGCTACATCCTTCAATGTGTTTCTTAGAATTCTCCTTCTCTGCTTTCAAAGGCTGGACTCGCTCATCCATACTACACATCTGGTCCATCATGTTGTTCAGGTTGGATCAGAGTCCATCAGTTTAACCAGTTCTGGTTATTAATTCAAGCAACTGTTCTGTTTCTGCAGCTATTCCTTCCTTTCCAGGCATGTTGTCATGATGCTTACGGCCTGAAGTCTACCAAGTTTCAATCAGAGATCCTTCTTGGTTGAATTTGTTTGTATGAGTTCACCATTGAAACATGTCAAGTGCTCTTTCAAGTTTTCTACTTTGGGCGATATTCCAGTGTTCTCATTTTTCCTTAAGAAACTCAGCTTTTCCATGTGAAAGTTGGTTCATGACAATTACCAGTTTCTCCTTGGCAGAATATAATTCCTCCAGCTCACGTTATAATCACACTTCTGCTAATTGTTTTTAAAACACCCCATGCTTCGTAATAAGAACGCCTACCTTTGCTTGCTATTCTATGTTCTTTATTTTTATCGCTCTGTATCTCTTTGGAAATGCAACATTATTCTAAGGTTCTGTCCAAATGTGCAATTTTTTTTGATTTGATTTGATTTATTATTGTCACATGTATTAACATACAGTGAAAAGCATTGTTTCTTGCGCGCTATACAGACAAACATATTGTTCATAGAGAAGGAAATGAGAGTGCAGAATGGAGTGTTACAATCATAGCTAGGATGCAGAGAAAGATTGACTTAATGCAAGGCAAGTCCATTCAAAAGTCTGACAGCAGCAGGGAAGAAGCTGTTCTTGAGTGGGTTGGTATGTGACCTCAGACTTTTGTATCTTTTTCCCGAAGGGAGAAGGTGGAAGAGAGGATGTCTGGGTTGCGTGGGGTCCTTAATTATGCTGGCTGCTTTGCCGAGGCAGCGAGAAGTGTAGACAGAGTCAATGGATGGAAGGCTGGTTTGCGTGATGGATTGGGCTTCATTCATGACCTTTTGTAGTTCCTTGCGCTCTTGGGCAGAGCAGGAGTCACACCAAGCTGTGATACAACCAGAAAAAATGCTTTCTGTGTGGTGCATCTGTAAAAGTTGGTGAGAGTCGTAGATGACATGCCAAACTTCCTTGTTTCTTTTAGTGCTGCATTCTCTTTCTTGTCACTCTCAGTTTCATCTCAGAATGTAGAAAATTCTAGCGACTTCTCTGCCAAATGGCTCTTTAGCTCTTTCAGAGTGATATTAAACTCATTTTGTTTCTCTTCGTAATGTTCCGGAGAATCAAACTCCGGCCTGAGGGATCCTCGCAGTGTGTGAAGGCCCTCCAATGCGTTTTCCTTTTCATTGTGAAGCTCAAAATCGTTGTCTGGAATTTTATTACAATCTGGGCAGGATTTTCCGCTTGAGCTAGCCCTGAAACTGGAAAATCCCGCCCGAGGTCAATGGACCTTTGCATGGCCCGTGCCCCGCCTGCTACGATTCCCGTGGTCGGCGGAACAAAAAGAATTCACCCCTCTAACTCAGTCTCATTGAATTTGCACTGCCACTCTGCTGCTCAAGGTAGTCTTTATTCCATCATGTTGCTGAAGGGTTATCTACTGTTTTGGAAGGACTATTAGCTCTTCTTTCAACTGTTTATTTTCTCGTCCAGCTCTTGTCTTCTCATTATGTGTTTCAGTGTATTACTTTGATAGCTCCAATGTAGCTTTCTCTGAAGCAGCTTTCAGCATCTTTTTTAACTCCTTATGCTTTTCCGGGGAGCACGGATAGGTTCTTCAAAGAGCCTTCCAAAGCTGCAATCTCTTTGAGTACTTTTTCTGTCTGCTGTTGTGCCTGACCGTGCAGTTGATGGTGTTTTCACAACCCCTGCTTTGATTTGCCAACCATGGAATTACAGGTCACTATTTCCCCCTGGTATCTTTTATCCTGTCACTGAGATTTGTTTGTTCAGATCGCAAACAGTTTTCAAAGGTATCTACTCAGCTTGAATCTTGTGATTCAAATCTTTCATTTCAGCTTTGATGCAATCATTTTTGAAACTTAACTCATTTTCCTTCTGCAAGGGTTATGTATTTTGGGTTTCACCATACAGATTTCTATTATTCATTGTCAGCTGTTACTCTGCACTGCCACCTGCTATTACAGTTTGGGAAATGTCTCAAGTTTCCCAAAAATATCTATTCCTGTGATTTTTGGAAAGTTCTTTGTCTCTCTGCACCCTTATTTGGTTTGATAAGGTGATGTTTTCTACCCTTTTATATATTTATTGGAGTTTTCTATTCATTCTTAGAAGATCTGTATGTGCCAAACTATTCATCAATGGCATTTAATATTTCATCAAAGCTGGTTGAAGAGTTATCAGTGCACTGCTGATAGGAACCTGTTGACGTTAACTGCGAGAGTATCTCAAAACCTTGAAGGGTAACTTGTAACATTGGTTTCTAGTGGTGTATATTTTCAACTTGGTATACTGTGAGAAAGATATGTGGAGGAATAGTCCAGTTGTATGAAGAGTTAATAAAGAATGTTTATTAATGTAAAAAGAAAAACACACATCACGAAGGGCTATAAATATACTACAAAACTTAAGCATGCTGATGGCGATGCACACACAGTATAATGTGAAATGACCCCTTGGTTCCCAACTGCCTATGTTGCCTGACCTTTGAGATGCTTGTTTCTTCCCAAACAACATCCAATATTATGAAACTCTATGAGCTAAATCCAGCAAATGATTAGTACAGATTATGTGGCCACAGTTGGGAAAACTGCCTTCAGTTTCAGTGAAACCGAAAGTAGCAGCAAAACCTGCTACTCCTTTTCAGGAGATTGTTTCTGCAGCTGGGCACGGCTGTGATGTTAGTTGTGACTGTGCCCTTTTCCCCAGTCATTGTACTATGGATATATCATCCTTTACCTTTGATGTTAACCACCCTGTGGAGTCGGCTTTTGACGTAAACTTGTTGATTTTCCTTTCTCTCCACTTTGAAGTTGCCCCTTCTCTACCCCCATTGTTTTCCTTTAGTCACACATGTAAACATTTGCTTTTCCCCACTATATGCTAATCCGCACCTCAACATCTCTTCAGGCAGCTGCCCTTTTCAACACCCTGTTTTATTTTCTTTTATCCCAATTTCAATTTTTAATTGTAATTTTCCCCAATTTTTAACACAGCATAAGGATTGTTCCAGCAGCATATTCACCAAATGAGTTCAATAAGGTATTAACCTGGGCTTCTTCTGATTTCTGATTGAGACCTCATTGTCCTCCAGTAGATTAAAAAATCCTCTCTCCAGGGCACCCAAATGTCCATAAGGTTTGGCCCTGGGATAATTCCATACTGATTTGGTAACTTGCATTTTTGATCCACGACCATTTAATATTTTTATGCTGTCACAGTTTTAAATGATGTGGAGGTGCCGGCATTAGACTAGGGTCGGCACAGTAAGAAGTCTCACAACACCAGGTTAAAGTCCAACAGGCTAGCTATGAGGAGAGATTGGGTAAACTGGGGTTGTTCTCCTTGGAAAGACGGAGGATGAGGGGCGACCTAATAGAGGTGTATAAAATTATGAAGGGCATAGATAGGGTGAACAGTGGGAAGCTTTTTCCCAGGTCGGAGGTGACGAACACAAGGGGTCACAGGTTCAAGGTGAGGGGGGCAAGGTTCAACACAGATGTCAGGGGGACGTATTTTACACAGAGGGTGGTGGGGGCCTGGAATGCACTGCCAAGCAAGGTGATTGAGGCGGACACGCTGGGATCGTTTAAGACTTATCTAGATAGCCACATGAACAGACTGGAATAGAGGGATACAAACGAATGGTCTAGTTGGGCACATGAGCGGCGCAGGCTTGGAGGGCCGAAGGGCCTGTTCCTGTGCTGTATTGTTCTTTGTTCTTTGTTCTTTGTTTGTTCTTTGTCTCTGTTCAACAGCACACTGCCCCTGGGTCTGGGTCATTGCCTCCTTATCTCAATGCACGGGTGGTATTAAACTTAGTCCAACATTAACCCTGTATGTGCCATACCCTTATACTACAGTCTTTAACCTTAGTGTTCTGACTCAGAGTGACAAGTGGTGTTTTATCAGCGCTCCACTTTCTGCAGATACCAGGTACTAAGGGGGCGTTAGTGACAATGTATTTCCATTGGCTTAATCCATGATTATACTTGGGAAAGTGCTACATTGGTTTGCCATTATCAAGAACAAAGAACAGTCCCGCACAGGAACAGGCCCTTCAGCCCACCAAGCCTGCACTGACAGATGCCACTTTTCTGAACTAAAGAATTTTTGCCTCTGCATGGTCCATATCCCCCCATTCCCTGCCTATTCATATATCTCTCAAGATGCCTCTTAAACATTGCTGTTGTATCTGCTTCTACCACTTTCTCTGGCAGCGCATTCCAGGCACCTACCACTCTCATGTCCCCTTTAAACTTTCCCCCTTTTACCTTAAACCCCTGTCCCCTAGTAATTGACATTTGTACCCTGGGAAAAAGACCCCAACTATCCATTCCTCTCTGCAGCACAACTTGACAGGAAGCTCTTCCATTCTTATCACCTGCCATCAGGTATATTGGAAGAATTTATAGGCTGATTATCAATCTGTTTAGCCTCATTACAAATGCACCTTTCATCACCTGCAGGTCCTGGAGTGGGACCTGAATTATAGAATCTCTACAATGCAGAAAGAGGCCATTCAGCCCATCGAGCCTGCACCGACAACAATCCCACCCAGGCCCTATCCCCTAACCCCACGTATTTAACCCAATAATTCCCCTGCCAATAAGGGTCAATTTAGCATGGCCAATCCACCTAACCCACACATCTTTGGACTGTGGGAGGAAACTGGAGCACGCGGAGGAAACCTATGCAAGCATGGAGAGAATATGTAAATTCCACACAGACAGTTACCCAAGGCAGGAATTGAACCCAGGTCCCTGGCGCTTTGAGGTAGCAGTGCTAACCACTGTGCCACTGAGGCACCCCAAATCCAGAGCTTCTCACCCAGAGATTGGGGTGCTGCAACTGAACCGCATGACTTCCTGTTTTATCATGATGAAAGTCAAACAATAGCCCCTGAAATATCTACCATCAATGTATCGCACTTCATAGAATCCATGATGCCCCTTGCGAGAAGCCAGGCGTTGGATACCAAGAGAGATCACTGCTATCAAAGCTTTGTTCTCAGCTGGTAAACTTTGAAACTTTGTGTCACTGCATGAGTGCGAACATTGAAAATATTCAAAATAAAGTCTCTCCCAGTTCCAGCCAAAGTCTCCACTGATCTGCCTGTACACATTTTAGGTCTTGCTGAACAGCACATTAAAGTTATCGCCCTTCTGAGAGAAAGTTCAATTAGTGTGAGACAGCATCCTGAGCAATGAGAATACTGGCTGGAATGAGAATAATACCTGAGTACAGATTCAAAATGATGCCTTTGGATAATTGCAAAATGGAAATCAGTTTACAAGATTACAAAATTAAGTTTCTATCCTATTCGTGGCTACTCCACCTCTCCTTCTTTAAGACATTCTCTTTGACCATTTGGTGATCGCCTGATTTAATTTCTTTTTATGTGGCTCAGTGTCAAATTCTGTTTGTTTGATCACATTCCTGTGAAGCACCTTGGATGCTATATAAATGCAAGTTATTACTGACTAATCAAAGAAGTGGAAAGTTTAAATTTTCTATCCAACATTACAGCTGGATAGTTACCGCACGTAGAATTAGGGGAGGTAATGGCCTAGTAGTATTATCACTAGACTATTAATTCAGAAACTCAGCTAATGTTCTGGGGATCTGGGTTTCAATCCCGCCACGGCAGATGATGGAATTTGAATTCAATAAAAAAAATCTGGAGATTGAGAATCTACTGATGAGCATAAAATAATAGTTGATTGTCATAAAAACAGATCTGGTTTTCTGATGTCGTTTAGGGAAGGAAATCTGCCGTCCTTACTTAGTCTGGTTGCTGATGACACCAAGATTGGTGGAGTAGTGGATGAGGTGGAGGGCTGTTGTAGGCTGCAAAGAGACATAGATAGGATGCAAAGCTGGGCTGAAAAATGGCAGATGGAGTTTAACCCTGATAAATGTGAGGTGATTCATTTTGGTAGGACTAATTTAAATGTGGATTACAGGGTCAAAAGTAGGGTTCTGAAGTCTGTGGAGGAACAGAGAGATCTTGGGGTCCATATCCACAGATCTCTAAAGGTTGCCACTCAAGTGGATAGAGCTGTGAAGAAGGCCTATAGTGTGTTAGCTTTTATTAACAGGGGGTTGGAGTTTAAGAGCCGTAGGGTTATGCTGCAACTGTACAGGACCTTGGTGAGACCACATTTGGAATATTGTGTGCAGTTCTGGTCACCTCACTATAAGAAGGATGTGGAAGCGCTGGAGAGAGTGCAGAGGAGATTTACCAGGATGCTGCCTGGTTTGGAGGGTAGGTCTTATGAGGAAAGGTTGAGGGAGCTAGGGCTGTTCTCTCTGGAGCGGAGGAGGCTGAGGGGAGGCTTAATAGAGGTTTATAAAATGATGAAGGGGATAGATAGAGTGAACGTTCAAAGACTATTTCCTCGGGTGGATGGAGCTATTACAAGGGGGAATAACTATAGGGTCCATGGTGGGAGATATAGGAAGGATATCAGAGGTAGGTTCTTTACGCAGAGAGTGGTTGGGGTGTGGAATGGACTGCCTGCAGTGATAGTGGAGTCAGACACTTTAGGAACATTTAAGCGGTTATTGGATAGGCACATGGAGCACACCAGGATGATAGGGAGTGGGATAGCTTGATCTTGGTTTCAGATAAAGTTCGGCACAACATCGTGGGCCGAAGGGCCTGTTCTATGCTGTACTGTTCTATGTTCTATGTTCTATGTCTATATGTGACTGTCGAGCCACAGCAATGTGGTTGATTCTCAACTTCCCTCGGCCAACTAGGGGTGGGCAATAAATGCAAGCCAGACAGCGATGCCCATGTCCCACAAATTAATAAAAAAAAGTCCACATGACTCCACCAGCTAAGGTCATCTGTCCAAGTTTTGATCCTTTATTTTACAATTATTCTTGGCACTCTAAAACCATTTTCATAACCCTGTCACCATCTAACATTGAGCATGTTACGTTTGCACAGAGTCAATTCAAACAATAGTGATTGCTTGAAGGAAGAACTGTCAAGAGATCAGAGGACCTTAACTTGGCTACCTCACAGGTTAGTTTCGTCATGTGACTTTCTTCTTGTATTTTAAAAAGCCACGTTTGCTGACATTTTTTGACTTTCCACCATGTAACTACTGAATTAAATCCTTGTCACTGCCTTTGTTATTAATGGAAACAGTACAGATTACACTCTGTGCTTAACCTTACACCATGAAGCAGAAAAGAATAACGCTGAGTGAATTTAAAGAACTCCATGTTGTATTAAATTTTCATGATGAAAGTACTGCAGTTTCTGTCCATTAAGATGCTTCATCGGTCACATGTGAGTCATGCAAATATGTAATCAGAAGAACAGGACTGTTCCAATTGCATATCCTGGGACTGGTGCCAAGTAGTTCACTGTTTTAGAAACATGGAAACTAGAAGCAGGAGTAGGCCATGCAGCCCTTCGAGCCTTCTCCGCCATTCATTTTGATTATGACTGATCATCAAATTCAATATCATGATCTCCCCTTCCCTCATATCCCTTGATCCCTTTAGCCCCGATAGCTCCATCTAACTTCTTGAAATCACACAATGTTTTGGCCTCAGCTCCATTCTGTGGTGGTGAATTCCACAGATTCACCAACCTCTGGAAGAAGAAATTTCTCCTCACCTCAATTCTAAAAGGTTTACCCCTTATCCTCAACTATGACCCCCAGTTTTGGACACCCCCACCATTGGGAACATTCTTTCTGAATCTACGCATCTAACTCTGTTAGAATTTTATACGTTTCTATGAGACCCCCTCTCACTCTTCTAAACTCCAGTGAATATAATCCTAACCCACTCAGTCTCTTCTCATATGACAGACCTGCCATTCCAGGTTATGCATTTCCACGGGGGCATTTGTGGGTTAAACTCTTTCAATTCATCATTCTTCAAAGTGTAATGGCCCCAACTCAGGATGTGTTTATATGTGAGGGATTGTTGGGAGTAGTGTGGGTGGAGATGCACAAATACAGTTTTAGACTCCACTTTCAATCTTTCAGAGTAGGCCCAGGAAAATGGGGGTGGGGAGGCACAGACATGGTGCAGAAACACCAAGGCCCATACTTTATGAGATACTGGGCTCATTGGGTGAGTAAAAACTTTACTTTATTTATTAGTCACAAGTAAGGCTTACATTAACACTGCAATGAAGTTACTGTGAAATTCCCTTAATCACCACAGTCCAGTTCAATGCACCTAACCAGCTTATCTTTCAGAATGTGGGAGGGAACCAGAGCACCCGGAGAAAACTCACGCAGACATGGGGAGAATGTGCAAGTTCCACACAGTCAGTGACCCAAGCTGGGAATCGAACCCGGATCCCTGGCACTGTGAAGCAGCAGTGCTAACCACTGTGCCACCGTGCCACTCCTTGAAGTTTGTTAGTTGAGATATCTACGTACCAGATTGGCTCCTTCGACTTTGCCGCAGTGTCCAAAGCAACCATTATGGTGCGTAGACCATTCTGATTGACAGGCCACTCAGCCAATGATTGCTGTTACTCTGAACTGTAGCAATTATTATCTGAGTAGGCCAGTAGGACCAGGGGAATTATAGGCCCTGTTTGTGCCCTCCCTTATTTACCAACACCCACCTAAACCCTTATTTTAACCTTCCTCCTCAATCTTGCATGATATTTTTTCCCCTTTTATGATTCACCAATCAATTCACCAACTAATCACAGAAAGGCCCTAATAAAATTAGAATGCATATTGTTGGCATCTGGTTACAGATGTTGTCTGAGACATTCGCAACATTGGTCATTAATATTAGCAGCAGCAATGTGGACACTGTAGGTGATCCCACTGCCATTATTAGACAAACCAAATATTACTTCAACAGCATTGGACAACTTTGCCATTCGGGGAATTTCACAGTAACTTCATTGCAGTGTTAATGTGAGCCTTACTTGTGACTAATAAATGAACTTTAACTTTAGTTACTTATACACTGTGCAGATGATAACACTGATTTTGGCAATTGCCATAGCCCTCATTAACATGTTTTGCACATTGCCCATGATAACAGTAAATTTATATTTTGGGGAAAGTTCAATTCTTGCAACCCAGATGAACCACACAAGATCTTTTCCATTCTGTAGAATTAGAAGAAGACTTCCTTCCGCTTAGGGTGCATGATATTATTCAATATAATTATTTTATACAATTGGTGTAATTTAGTTCTGTTTTACCAATAATTTCATAGGGTAGAAAGATCAATGACTCCAGAGCAACCAAGTAGAATGATTGGATAGCATAGGTCTTCAATATCAGTGAGAAGCATTGGAGCCCTCAGTTGTCCCTGTGCAACATTACTTTTAAGAGACCAGAGGACAAATACTGAATGGTTCACAATTGTATCTGTGTTTCTTGATCAGCAAGTCCGAAGACTGCTGATACCTGCTTCTCGCGACAAGATATTTTCAATATCTACAATGTACTACAACTTTATCATAAAATTTTAATACCTCTAAAAACCCATATAAAGCACCAAGATAGAGTGGGATAACAGGTAAATAGACCAAAGGACAAGATTGAAGTCAATTAAATATTCTCTTGAGGATCACATGCAGTGTAAAACAGAATACTGATATATTATGAGCCCATAATGCACTCCTGTCCAGGCAATTCCACACCACATAAGCCTGTTCGCAGTGAACGTTTATCAGCAACAAAATAAACAGAACTCCAGTCATGATTCTACGCTCGTCATAAGATTGACAAAGACCACCGAGCTCAGTGCAACTCATACATCTCGAATGTCATACTTCTTATGTACTAGGTGCAGGAGTAGACTGTTCAGCCCCTCGAGCTTGCACTGCCATTTGATCACGTTACCTACACTATACCAGTGACTGCAACTCAAAATTAACTGATTGCTGTGAAGCAATTTTGGTCATTGTGAAAGGTGCTGCAGGAATGTAGGTTTTGTTTTTATTTCATTACACAGGCATGCGGAAGGCAGAGTGACTGGAGCAATGGTGACAATTGGGGCACAATGCTGAGTGTCAAAGGATAAGTAATCACAAAGCAATGAACTGATCTTGGGAAAGCAGCTACAAAGGAATACTTTCAACTCTGTAGCTGATACAACCTTACCATTCTGACTTTTCTTGCGCCAACCCATTGTAGATTAATAGTACTGCATACTGTGAATTAATAGCCTATTCCCAGCTTCTATATTACATTTGCGAGAAACCAGTGTGCAAATTGTATTTTTATTTAATTTTAATTGTTTTTTGAGGTGTGAGAGAAACAGGCAAATTAAGTGGAAAAAGTAATTACTAATTTAAAAAATGACTGTGGCAGCAACATCGTAGAGGAATCATTTCCAAAAGCATTTAAATCATAGGATTGTGTTTCTAAAAATATCCTTTCTGGTAAAAGCCTATAATGCTTATTCTCGGGATTTCAGTTGCTTTTTTTTGCCAAAGGTACATTGGATGATTTGGAGTCCTCTCCCCCAGAGAAAGTTTAGTCCCACAGTTAGAACACATTCTACTAGATTTTTTAACAGGATGGTGCGGTTGAGGTGAACCTAGAATGGTTTAGAAATTTGCAAAACCCTTTTTAGCAATCTCTTAGTGACAAATAGGGATTTCATTCCTGGAGTAAGAGGAATAAAACAAGTGGCAGTGAGTCAACACATTGTTTTGCATCACTCTTGGCTTTTAACCTTTATTTTGATGAGGCCCCTGTTCTCCTGTCTCTGCAACATTAACACAGGATGTCATCAGGATTTTTACTTTAGTTTGCTGTTTATATGGTGGCTCACATTCTAAATACAATTTTGAGAAGTGTATGGTATTTAATTTTGTGCTACTAAAACATAAAAGTGACAACCCCACCTTCAGGAACTTCCTACTGTGCAAAACTCTGCAAAACCCTCCTCTCCATCCCCATCCACCATTCCCCTCTTCAAAAGGCCCCCAATCCCTTCAATCTTCAGCAGAACATCCTCCCAACTTCCCCCCAAACACCAGTTGCCATCACCACCCCCACCCCACGTCCCCTCCATCCCCACCTCATTCCTCACTCATGTTATCCAATTGGCTCTAAATTGACTGGGATTTCACTTACTATTTTTCAACCAGCACCTCTTTAATGATATTTTCTGCACTGCTGTTTCTCAACATTGGGCAGCTTCATAGTGTGCTGGTAAAACAATGCAAGCAGCGTACACTAGACAGAGCTGAACGATTCCACAACCAACTAATCAGATCTCAGCTCTGCAGTCCTGCCATATCCAGCCATGAGTGGTGGTGGACAATTAAACAACTCACTGGAGGAGGAGACTGCACAAATATCCCTATCCTCAATGATAGAGGAGCCCAGTACATACATGCACAAGGGAAGGCTGAACAATATACAGACAGATGCATCGATTGGATGATCTGTCTTGGTATCCTTTGGAGGTCAAACCACACACCGTATTGACTTGTGACTATATCGCCATTCCGTTACAGTCACTGGGCCAAAATTCTGGATCTACCTAACAGTACTGCAGGTGTATATGCACCACATTGACTGTAGTAGTTCTGAGAGAGAGAGACATGACACTTTGCAGCCTCTGAGTATGATCTTCCAATATCTCTTCTTTGGCTTAGTAAACAGTTCTCAAAAGTCTTGTTGGATTTTGAATATATTACAGTGGAATTATATTATCATGCCTGTGTTGTTATTATTTTATAGAGCAGGTAATTACATTTTATTGTCTCATCTCAGAAACTTTTGAGGGGTAGCAGTGTAAAAGCCAACAGTAGATGGGATCTTCCATACTCTTCAGGGAGTTTGGAAGTCCATTCCTTTCAATTCCATTTGGGTGAAATGCGAGGTTGCATGTTGTAGTTGGCTGCAAGTCTCTCCATTGTTTAATTGGGATTAAATTTTATTAAAATCCAGCCAGAGAAAGAGGCATTAGAAATTCTATCTCTTCCTTTGAAAAATCACATCCTTGAAACAGTAGGTAAGACCAGTTTTTAAACATAACGAAATGAGTTAAAGAGACTATTTATAAGTATCAAACTTTCAAACCATTAATGTTAAGCCATGAATCTATATACTTCTCTGGACAAGTGCACGATGACTCATTTTTCCTGCTGATGTATGCATTATGCAAGATCATTCTTCTAAATAGTAAAAGGAAAAAGCATGATTGCTAATCTTTAATAGAAATGTTACTGATGACTCCAGCATTGTCATGTCATTTTACACAAGTTTATTTGTGTCACTTTGCCAAGATTGTTTTTAATTATTCATTTTACAGGATGTGGATATCGCTGGCTAGGCCGGCATTTATTGCCCATCATTAGTTGCCCTTCAGAAGGTGGTGATAGAACATAGAACATAGAAAGCCACAGCACAAACAGGCCCTTCGGCCCACAAGTTGCGCCGATCACATCCCCACCTCTAGGCCTATCTATAGCCCTTAATCCCATTAAATCCCATGTACTCATCCAGAAGTCTCTTAAAAGACCCCAACGAGTTTGCCTCCACCACCACCGACGTCAGCCGATTCCACTCACCCACCACCCTCTGAGTGAAAAACTTACCCCTGACATCTCCTCTGTACCTACCCCCCAGCACCTTAAACCTGTGTCCTCTCGTAGCAACCATTTCAGCCCTTGGAAATAGCCTCTGAGAGTCTACCCTATCCAGACCTCTCAACATCTTGTAAACCTCTATCAGGTCACCTCTCATCCTTCGTCTCTCCAGGGAGAAGAGACCAAGCTCCCTCAACCTATCCTCATAAGGCATGCCCCCCAATCCAGGCAACATCCTTGTAAATCTCCTCTGCACCCTTTCAATGGCTTCAACATCTTTCCTGTAATGAGGTGACCAGAACTGCGCGCAGTACTCCAAGTGGGGTCTAACCAGGGTCCTATAAAGCTGCAGCATTATCTCCCGACTCCTAAACTCAATCCCTCGATTAATGAAGGCCAGTACGCCGTACGCCTTCTTGACCGCATCCTCCACCTGCGAGGCCGATTTATGAGTCCTATGGACCCGGACCCCAAGGTCCTTCTGATCCTCTACACTGCTAAGAATGGTACCCTTCATATTATACTGCTGCTTCATCCCATTGGATCTGCCAAAATGGATCACCACACACTTATCCGGGTTGAAGTCCATCTGCCACTTCTCCGCCCAGTCTTGCATTCTATCTATGTCTCACTGCAACTTCTGACATCCCTCCAAACTATCCACAACACCACCTACCTTGGTGTCGTCAGCAAACTTACCAACCCATCCCTCCACTTCCTCATCCAGGTCATTTATGAAAATGACAAACAGCAAGGGTCCCAGAACAGATCCCTGGGGAACTCCACTGGTCACTGACCTCCATGCAGAGAAAGACCCCTCCACAGCCACTCTCTGCCTTCTGCAGGCAAGCCAGTTCTGGATCCACAAGGCAACAGCCCCTTGGATCCCATGCCCTCTCACTTTCTCAAGAAGTCTTGCATGGGGGACCTTATCGAACGCCTTGCTGAAGTCCATATAGACCACATCCACCGCTCTTCCTTCGTCAATGTGTTTGGTCACATTTTCAAAGAACTCAACCAGGCTCGTAAGGCACGACCTGCCCTTGACAAAGCCGTGCTGACTACTTTTGATCATACTAAACTTCTCTAGATGATCATAAATCCTGTCTCTCAGGATCCTCTCCATCAACTTACCAACCACTGAGGTTAGACTCACGGGTCGGTAATTTCCCGGGCTGATGAACTCGCCTTTTGAAGTCCCTGAGGTGTAGGCACACCCTCCACAATATGGAGGGAATTTTAGGATGTTGACTCAGTAACAGTGAAGATAAAGCTCGGCACAACATCATGGGCCGAAGGGCCTGTTCTGTGCTGTACTGTTCTATGTTCTATGGAATAGCAATATGTTTCCAAGTCAGGATGGTGAGTGGCTTAGAAGGGGGACCTCCAGGTGATGGTTTTTTCAGGTATCTGCTGCTCTTGTCCTTCTAGATGGTAGTGGTCATGATTATGGAAGGTCCTGCCTAAGGAACCTTGGTGAGTTCCAGCAGTGTATCTTGTAGATGATACACAAGGTTGCCACTCTTCGTCGGTTGCAGAGGGATTGAATGTTTCTGGAAGGGATAGCAATCAAGTGAGCTGCTTTATCCTGGCTCGTGCCGAGGTTCTTGAGTGTTGATGGAACTTCACCCAACCAGACAAGTGGAGAGTATTCCATCACACTCCTGACTTGTGTCTTGTAGATGGTGGACAAGCTTTGGGGAGTCAGGAGGGAGTTACTCGCCACAGGATTCCTAGCCTCTGACCTGCTTTGGTGGCCATAGTATTTCTATGGCTAGTCCAGTTCAATTTCTTGTCAATGGTAACCTCCACAAAGTTAATAATAGAGGATTTAATGATAGTAATGTCATTGAATGCCAAGGGGTGATGGTTAGATCCTCTCTTGTTGGCGCTGGTCATTGTCTGGCATTTGTGTGGCGCAAATGTTACTTGCCACTTGTCACCCCATGCCTGGATATTGTTCAGATCTTGCTGCATTTGAACACGGACTGCTTCAGTATCTGAAGAGTTGTGAATGGTGCTGAACATTGTGCTGTCATCTGCGAACATCCCCACTTCTGACCTTATGATGGGAGGAAGGTCATTGATGAAGCAGCTGATGATAGTTGGGCCTAGGACAGTACTCTGAGGAACTCCTGCAGTGATGTCATGGAGCTGAGATGATTAACCTCCAACTGTCACAGCTATCATTATTTGTGCCAGATATGACTCCAACCAACTGAGATTTTTTCCCCCGATTCCCATTGACTCCAGTTGTGTGAGGGCTCCTTGATGCCACACTCAGTCAAATGCTGCTTTGATGTCAAGGGCAGTAGCTCTCACATTCAGCTCCTTTGTCCATGTTTAAACCAAGGCTCCAATGAGGTCAGGAGCTGAGTGACCCTGAAAAGACTCAAATTGAGTGTTAGTGAGCAGGTTATTGCTGAGTAAGTGCTGCTTTCATCATTTTGCTGTTGATTGAGAGGAAACTGATGGGGGGTAATTGGCCGGGTTGGATTTGCCCTGTTTCATGTGTAAAGGACATTCTTGAGCAGTTTGCCACACCGCTGGGTAGATGTCTGTGTTATAGCTGTACTGGAACAGCTTGGCTAGGTGGGGCAGCGAGCTCTGTAACACAATCATTCAGGACTTCTGCTTATTCCCCTTCTGCTTATTCAGTTTCTGCTTTTGAGGACAGTCTCAACTGCCAGGAACGCACATTAGAAAATTCTGATACGCTTTACAAGAGAAGCTAAGACATCTTCTCTAGAGCCTTCAACATGTCATCGATGAAGACGAACATCTCACCAAGGCCATCCCCATACCCGCACTACTTGCCTTCAAACAACTGTGCAACCTCAAACAGATCATTGTCCGCAGCAAACTACCCAGCCTTCAGGAGAACAGTGACCACGACACCACACAACCCTGCCACAGCAACCTCTGCAAGACGTGCCCAATCATCGACACGGATGCCATCATCTCACGTGAGAACACCATCCACCAGGTACACGGTACATACTCTTGCAACTCGGCTAACGTTGTCTACCTGATATGCTGCAGGAAAGGATGTCCCGAGACATGGTACATTGGGGAGACCATGCAGATGCTACAACAACGGATGAATGAACACCGCTCGACAATCACCAGGCAGGAGTGTTCCCTTCCAGTTGGGGAACACTTCAGCAGTCACGGACATTCAGCCTCTGATCTTCGGGTAAGCGTTCTCCAAGGTGGCCTTCACGACACACGACAACGCAGGATCACCGAGCAGAGACTGATAGCCAGGTTTCCGCACACATGAGTCGCACGGTAGCACAGTGGTTGGCACTGTTGCTTCACAGCTCCAGGGACCAATTTGTCTCTTCTTCTTTTTATCACTAAGCACTCCGGATACTCATCGTTCCAGATGACCATAGACTGTTCTCCCCTTTGAGTGGGAGAGCTGACTGATGGTGATTTAACCTGAGGATCACCACACATTAGATAAGGGGCAAGGTTGAGAAAGCTTGGTCTTCATGAATAACCTCACCCTGTACACGAATTGGACCCACGCTGTTGCCATCTCTCTGCAGCATAGGAACATAAGGACATAGGAATTAGAGGCAGAAGTAGGAAAATTCAGCCCTTTGCGCCTGCTGCGCCCTCCGATCAGATCATGGCTGATCTCTCCCTGGTCTCAAATCCACCTCCCCACCTGTTCCCCATATCCCATTATCCCTTTTTTAATTAGAAATATATCTATCTCCTTCTTGAAACCATTCAACGATTCCGACTCCACCGCGCTATGGGGCAGCGAGTTCAACAAATTCACCAACCCTCTGCAAGAAGTAGTTCCTCCTCATCTCAGTTTTAAATCTACTGCTTCGCAACCTATACCTGTGACCTCTTGTTCTAGATTGCTCCAGAAGAGGAAACATTTGGTCTACATTTATGTGAGCAATCCCTTTTAAAATTTTATTTACCTCGATCAGATACCCTCTCATCCTTCTCAACCACCGTGAATACAAGCCCAAACTGTTTAATCTGTCCTCATATGTCAACCTCTTCATCCCCAGAACCAGCTATCGAGCCAACTGAGCTAACCAACTCCCCAATCTTTTGTGTCGAGTTCTGGGTGCCACACTATAGGAAGGATTTGAACACATTGGAGAGAGTGCAGAAAAGGCTAACGAGGATAGTTCCAGGGAAGAGAAACTTCAGTTATGAGAATAAATTGGAGAGGCTGGGACTGTTATAGAGTCATCGAGGTGTACGGCATGGAAACAGGCCCTTCAGCCCAACTTGCCCATGCCACCCTTTTTTTAAAAAACCCGATGCTAGTCCCAATTGCCCGCATCTGGCCCATATCCCTCTATACCCATCTTACCCATGTAACTGTCAAATGCTTTTTAAAAGACAAAATTGTACCCATCTCTACTACTGCCTCTGACAGCTTGTTCCAGACACTCACCACCCTGTGTGTGAAAAAATCGCCCGTCTCGTCACTTTTGTATCTCTCCCCTCTCACCTTAAACCTATGCCCTCTAGTTTTAGACTCCCCTACCTTTGGGAAAAGATATTGACTATCTAGCCGATCTATGCCCCTCATTATTTTATGGACCTTAAGATCACCTCTCAGCCTTCTACGCTCCAGAGAAAAAAGTCCCAGTCTATCTAGCCTCTCATTATAACTTTCCTGCACTCTTCCTAGTTTAATAATATCCTTTATATAATAGGGTGAACAGAACCGTACACAGTATTCCAAGTGTGGCCTTACCAATGTCTTGTACAACCCCATGCAAGACTTCTCGAGAAAGTGAGAGGGCATGGGGTCCAAGGGGCTGTTGCCTTGTGGATCCAGAACTGGCTTGCCTGCAGAAGGCAGAGAGTGGTTGGAGATGGGTATTTTTCTGAATGGAGGTCGGTCACCAGTGGAGTGCCCCAAAGATCTGTTCTGGGACTCTTGCTGTTTGTCATTTTCATAATTGACCTGGATGAGGAAGTGGAGGGATCGGTTGGTAAGTTTGCCGACGACACGAAGGTTGGTGGTGTTGTAGATAGTTTGGAGGGATGTCAGAAGCTGCAGCGTGACATAGATAGGATGCAAGACTGGGCGGAGAAGTGGCAGATGGACTTCAACCCGGATAAATGTGTAGTGGTCCATTTTGGCAGGTCAAATGGGATGAAGGAGTATAATATCAAGGGTAAGACTCTTAGCAGTGTAGAGGATCAGAAGGGCCTTAGGGTCTGGGTCCATAGGACTCTTAAATCGGCCTCGCAGGTAGAGGAGGTGATTAAGAAGGTGTGCTGGCCTTCATCAATCGAGGGATTGAGTTTAGGAGTCGGGAGATAATGATGCAGCTTTATAAAACCCTCGCCACACCCCACTTGGAGTACTTGCTCAGTTCTGGTCGCCTCATTACAGGAGGGATGTGGAAATGATTGAAAGGGTGCAGAGAAGATTTACAAGGATGTTGCCTGGATTGGTTGGCATGCCTTATGAGGATAGGTTGAGGGAGCTCGGTCTTTTCTCCTTGGAGAGACGAAGGATGAGAGGTGACCTGATAGAGGTGTACAAGATGTTGAGAGGCATAGATCGGGTGCATTCTCGGAGGTTTTTTCCCAGGGCTGAAATGGCTGCTACGAGGGGACACAGGTTTAAGGTGCTGGGGAGTAGGCACAGAGGAGATGTCAGAGGGTGGTGGGTGAGTGGAATCGGCTGCCGTCAGTGGTGGTGGAGGCAAACTCAATAGGGTCTTTTAAGAGACTTCTGGATGAGTACATGGGACTTAATAGGATTGAGGGTTATAGGTAAGCCTAGGTAGGTAGAGACATGACCGGCGCAACTTGTGGGCCGAAGGGCCTGTTTGTGCTGTATTTTTTCTATGTTCTATGTTCAACAAGACGTCCCAACTCCTGTATTCAATGTTCTGACCAATGAAACCAAGCATGCTGAATGCCTTCTTCACCACTCTGTCCATCTGTGACTCCACTTTCAAGGAGCTGTGAACATGCACCCCAAATCTCTTTGTTCTGTAACTTTCCCAACACCCTACCATTAACTGAGTGAGTCCTGCCCTGGGTCAATCTACCAAAATGCATCACCTCACATTTATCTAAATTAAACACCATCTGCCATTCGTCAGCGCCCTGGCCTAATTGATCAAGATCCCGTTGCAATCCGAGATAACCTTCTTCATTGTCCACTATGCCATCAAAGAACAAAGAACAAAGAACAATACAGCACAGGAACAGGCCCTTCGGCCCTCCAAGCCCGCGCCGCTCCCCGGTCCAGGATTGAATCCTGAATCCAGGATCCCCGCCCAATTTTCCAGCCTACCTACATACCAATATCCTATCCACCGAGCTGTCCCTCACAGCTACGATGCTTTGTTCATTACAACCTATTAACTCACCCCCACCCCCCCATTCCAGACCACGTGATCTCCAGGGAGAGGCGAAAACCCAGAGTGAAAAACCCCAGGGCCAATATGGGGAAAAAAAAAGCTGGGAAATTCCTCTCCGACCCCCTGAGGCGATCGAAACGAGTCCAGGAGATCACAATGGCCCTGATCGGAAAATGCTTCCCAACCCTAGTCATTTCCACTTCCACGAACACCATATGAATTCCCTGCCCCCGAGACAGGTTCCCAACTATCCGCAGTCTCGCTCTGTACTGGCACCAGCAAGATGATCATAGAATGAAGCCATGAAACGAGAAACAAGGAACAATTAGCCCGCGCCGCTCCCTGGTCCAAACTAGACCACTCTTTTGTATCCCTCCATTCCCACTCCGTTCATATAGCTGTCTAGATAAGTCTTAAACGTTCCCAGTGTGTCCGCCTCCACCACCTTGCCCGGCAACACATTCCAGGCCCCCACGACCCTCTGTGTGAAATATGTCCTTCTGATATCTGTGTTAAACCTCCCCCCCTTTACCTTGAACCTATGACCCCTCGTGAACGTCACCACCGACCCGGGGAAAAGCTTCCCACCGTTCACCCTATCTATGCCTTTCATAATTTTATACACCTCTATTAAGTCTCCCCTCATCCTCCGTCTTTCCAAGGAGAACAACCCCAGTTTCCCCAATCTCTCCTCATAACCAAGCCCCTCCATACCAGGCAACATCCTGGTAAACCTCCTCTGTACTCTCTCCAAAGCCTCCACGTCCTTCTGGTAGTGTGGCGACCAGAACTGGACGCAGTATTCCAAATGCGGCCGAACCAACGTTCTATACATCTGCAACATCAGACCCCAACTTTTATACTCTATGCCCCGTCCTATAAAGGCAAGCATGCCATATGCCTTCTTCACCACCTTCTCCACCTGTGACGTCACCTTCAAAGATCTGTGGACTTGCACACCCAGGTCCCTCTGCGTCTCTACACCCTTTATGGTTCTTCCATTTATCGTGTAGCTCCTCCCTACATTATTCCCACCAAAATGCATCACTTCGCATTTATCAGGATTGAACTCCATCTGCCATTTCCTTGCCCAAATTTCCAGCCTATCTATATCCTTCTGTAGCCTCTGACAATGTTCCTCACTATCTGCAAGTCCTGCCAGTTTTGTGTCGTCCGCAAACTTACTGATCACCCCAGTTACTCCTTCTTCCAGATCCTTTATATAAATCACAAACAGCAGAGGTCCCAATACAGAGCCCTGCGGTACACCACTAGTCACAGGCCTCCAGCCGGAAAAAGACCCTTCCACTACCACCCTCTGTCTTCTATGACCAAGCCAGTTCTCCACCCATCTAGCCACCTCCCCCTTTATCCCATGGGATCCAACCTTTTTCACTAGCCTACCATGAGGGACTTTGTCAAACACTTTACTAAAGTCCATGTAGACAACATCCACGGCCCTTCCTTCGTCAACCATTTTGGTCACTTCTTCAAAAAACACCACCAGGTTAGTGAGGCATGACCTCCCTCTCACAAAACCATGTTGACTATCGTTAATGAGTTTATTCCTTTCTAAATGCGCATACATCCTATCTTTAAGAATCTTCTCCAACAACTTCCCCACCACGGACGTCAAGCTCACCGGCCTATAATTACCCGGGTTATCCTTCCTACCCTTCTTTAATAACGGTACCACATTGGCTATCCTCCAATCCTCTGGGACCTCACCTGTGTCCAGTGACGAGACAAAGATTTGCGTCAGAGGACCAACGATTTCACCTCTCGTCTCCCTGAGCAGCCTTGGATAGATTCCATCAGGCCCTGGGGATTTGTCAGTCTTTATATTCTCTAACAAACCTAACACTTCCTCCTTTGTAATGGAGATTTTCTCCAACGGTTCAACACTCCCCTCCGAGACACTCCCAGTCAACACATCCCTCTCCTTTGTGAATACCGACGCAAAGTATTCATTTAGGATCTCCCCTACCTCTTTGGGCTCCAAGCATAAGTCCCCACTTTTGTCCCTGAGAGGTCCGATTTTTTCCCTAACAACCCTTTTGTTCCTAACGTATGAATAAAATGCCTTGGGATTCTCCTTAATCCTGTCTGCCAAGAACATTTCGTGACCCCTTTTTGCTCTTCTAATTCCCCGTTTGAGTATTTTCCTACTTTCATTGTACTCCTCCAGAGCTCCCTCCGTTTTTAGCTGATTGGACCTAACATACGCCTCTCTTTTCCTTTTGACCAGTCCCTCAATTTCCCTGGTTATCCACGGTTCTCTAATCCTACCCTTCCTATCCTTCTTTATACAAGCACATGCTTGTCCTGTAGCCCTAACAACCGTTCCTTAAAAGACTGCCACATACCAGATGTGGATTTACCCTCAAACAGCCTCTCCCAATCAAGAGCTGCCAATTTCTGCCTGATCCCAATAAAGTTAGCCTTCCCCCAATCTTGTTGTCGTCTGCAAACTTACTAACCATGCCTCCTATATTCTCATCCAAATCATTCTCCTTGGAGAGAAGAAGGCTGAGCGGCGATTTGATAGAAATGTTCAAAATCATGAGGCGACCGGACAGTGAGAAGAAACTGTTCCTCCTCATAACTATTCCTCCTCATAACTATTCCTCCTCATAACTGTTCCTCCTCATAAAAGGACTGAGACCGAGAGGGCACAGATGTAACGTGATTTGCAAAAGAAGCAAAGGTGATTTGAGAAGAAACTTTTTCACTCAGCAAATGGTTTGAGTCTGGAATGCACTGCCTGGAAGTGTGGTGGAGGATGCCTCAATCGAGGCATCCGAGAGAGCATTAGATAATTAATTGAACAGAAAAAATATGCAGGGGTATGGGGACAAGGGAAAGAGTATGGAACTAAGTCATAATGTTCATTTGGATAGCTGGGGCAGACACGATGGGCCAAATGGCCTCCTTACTGCACTGCAATAATTCTGAGATTCTATGATTTTTTTTAATAGCCAATTATAATCTCAACCCTGGGCGATACTTTGTTAATGATGCATCTAATCCCGAGGTTCATAAAACATTTCGACCTCACCTTCATATTCAAAATGCAGATGCATAAAGTGCCTTAATTCAGTGAATGCTCAGGCTCAGTTTAAATCCTGTCATCATTTGGCAATCAATTATCTGCAGTGTACTGAACAACCTATTTCAATACAATCGAATCAATCAGTGCTTTATTTATACCCAATGACTAATGCTGCTGTTTGCCAACTTCAAGTGGCTGCACATGATCCATTGCCATTGCAGTAACCTGTATCCGTTTTCTTTTGGAAATAATATTCCAGGATGGGGCGCAGCAGAGAATGCAGCAACCCACCACTGGAAACTTGAATCCAAATTAGAAAATGCTAAAATTATTGAGTGGATCAGGCAGCACCTGCGGACTGAGATAACGACTGGAAAATTCCAACCATTCCCACTGATGGAATCTTCGGGTCCCGTCAACAGAGAACCCACCCCAACCTCAGGTTTCCCGGTGGCTGGGGAGGTGTGCGTGCGCGTGTGTGTGTGGGGGGCGGGGGGAAGAGGGGGAATACATACAACAGGAAGTCCCACTGACAAAGGCGGGACCAGAAATTCCTGCCGCTGGTCAATGATAGGCCACCTCCCTCACCGTGAATTATGCCGCTGGAGTGTGGCAAATACCACCCAACATTACTGCAAAGGTTCCAAGCCAAGCCACTGACCTGAAACATTGGACTGGACTGTATAGTCAGAGGTTGGGCAGGCCATATGCCCCCACATGCCCCTCCCCCACCCCCCAACCTTCCCGGGCACCTACATCAGGTCAGGAATCTGATAATACAAAAGACGAACAGGTGCTGAAATTGTTAGCCTAATCCTGCCTCTCCCTTTTGACAAAAGTGGTGAGCAAGCTTTCATACATGTTAAAGGCACGATCGGCTGCAATTTCTCATTGTTCCACTCCGTTTTCGTGAGTCCTTTGGGAGAAATATTGGCAGTGAGTTATACTGGCACAAAGGTAAATCTGAGAGTCTGAGACGGGGACTATAGGACCATAAGACCAGAGGTAGCAGTAGAGGCGGGTATAATTTTGTCTTTTAAAAAGCATTTATACAGTTACATGGGTAAGATGGGTATAGAGGGATATGGGCCAAACACGGGCAATTGGGACTAGCTTCGGGTTTTAAAGAAAAGGGCGGCATGGACAAGTTGGGCTGAAGGGCCTGTTTCCATGCTGTAAACCTCTATGACTCTATAAGACCATAAGACATAGAGCAGAATTAGGCCACTCAGCCCATCGAGTCTGCTCTGCCATTCAATCATGGCTGATATTTTTCTCATCCCCATTCTCCTGCTTTTTCCCCATAATCCCCGATCCCCTTATTAATCAAGAACCTTTCCATCTCTGCCTTAAAGACACTCAATGACCTGGCCTCCATAGCCTTCTGCGGCAAAGAGCCATTACTGCACATAGCAGCAGAATTTCCTGCTGACGGTGACAACGTCTGGCTGTCAGTCGATTATTCAGTCATTGTAGGTGGATGTTGCAAACAAGGAGAGAGTGGAAGAGGGAAGGGGGCCTTTAAATTGGTGGCTGGAACCGACTTCCAGTTCACGAACCAGACTCCTCACCCTACCTAGACCCCCACCTGGGCATGGAGCCTTGCTTCTCAATGCTAATTGGTCAACATTCCCATTGGTCAGCAGCTAATTGGCCAGTTTGTGCTCAATTTGACGTGCTAAAGCAGCAGAGGTGGAAACAGGTGAACCTCGCAATTCCCTTCTGCCTCCCTTTCAGAAACCATAGATTTCCACTTCGATAGATGCTGCCTGACCTGCTGAGTACTTTCTGTTGTTATTTCATCACCACTGATATTTAATTAAAGGTTGACCTTCACATGGGTCTTGGCTAAAACATGTACACAAAGATTATAAAGCAATATGGAAAGCCTGAATGAAGAGAGGGATGTAAATAGCATCAACAGATTTCTGTTATGTGCTAGTTCTGAAAGTCTTATACTCACTTTGCGGCAAAATGTGGGTGTACAGGAATGACCTGTTTTTGCTCTTAGTACCATAGAATCCCTACAGCGCAGAAGGAGGCCATTCGGCCCATCGAGTCTGCACCGATCACAATCCCACCCAGGCCCTATTCCTATAGCCCCACATATTTACCCTGCTGATCCCCCTGACACTAGGGTCAATTTAGCACCGCCAATCAACCTACCCCACACATCTTTGGATGTGGGAGGAAACCAGAGCACCCGGAGCAAACCCACACAGACACAGGGAGAATGTGCAAACTCCACACAGACAGTGATCTGAGGCCGGAATTGAACCTGGGTCCCTGGTGCTGTGAGGCAGCAGTGCTAACCACTGTGCCACCCACAAGGAGAATCTGTCATTCAAAAGCACAGATGCACCTGTGAGCAAACTAAAACCTCCCAATGTATGTTTTTATGAAATAAATATCTCCTCGTGGTTCACGGCTCTTGCTAAATTTTTAAAAGCTGGACAAAAACCTTTTAAAATGCTTGTCTGTGCCCCTCGAAAAAAGGAGATAGCTGGTGGTATCAAAGGAATTTACACCTTGTTATCTCTGAAGAAACACTAATGACATATTGTGAGCTGCACAGGCCAAATTCAAAGGGAACTATACAAAATCCATTTGCATTAAATTACCCAGGCTGGCCACCAGACTCTAATCATCTTCAAGGACAAAGAGACAAGCCACATTCCTTTGAATCTTAATGGGTTAGATATTTAACCATTTTTTGATTTGATTTTGATTTGATTTGATTTGTGATTGTCACATACAGTAAAAAATATTGTTCCTTGCGTGCTATACATACAAAGCATACCGTACATAGAGAAGGAAAGGAGAGAGTGGAGAATGTAGTGTTACAGTCATAGCTAGGGTGTAGAGAAAGATCAACTTAATGCGAGGTAGGTCCATTCAAAAGTCTGACAGCAGCAGGGAAGAAGCTGTTCTTGAGCTGTTTGGTACGTGACCTCAGACTTTTGTATCTTTTTCCAAAAGGGAGAAGGTAGAAGAGAGTATGTCCAGGGTGCGTGGGGTCCTTAGTTATGCTGGCTGTTTTGCCGAGGCAGCGGGAAGTGTAGTTAGAGTCAGTGGATGGGAGGCTGGTTTGCATGATGGATTGAGCTGCATTCATGACCTTTTGTAGTTCCTTGCGGCCTTGGACACAGAGAAATACATACCCTTTATTAAAGACACTGTGAAGAGGTGGAATCATGTTACACGGAGCTCTGACTTGTGTAATCAGTAATATTGCCTTACTGCACTGAGAAAACTCAGTCTGCTTTTTGCCATCTAATATAAAAAAGGAGCTCCGCCCAGATTGGATACCCGGTCGCATTTACACTCTTTCTGCTGGAACTTCTACACCATTTCCGACCAGCCTGAATCATCTTTGCATACCTCTCTCATTGTGTGACATCAACCACAGGGGAAAAAGTTACACAGCATGGCTTTCAACCTGCCAACCTCCCTGAAGGACTACTTCACTGGACATTGATTCCAGATTCTGGTACCCACATGAAACACCATGGGGGTGATTCTCCAGGCCCGCTGCACTACTTGAGTAGTGCAGCAGGCCAGAAAATATCACCAGGGGGATGTGTAGCAGAATTTGGAACCAGCGTCCGCTGGTCACCTCACTTCCAGACAATTTTTAAAAAGTAATCAGCCTCACACCACACACCACAGAGGGGTCAGAGGCCACTGATCCCCCCCCCCCCCTCCGCCGCCCCCCGCACCCCACACCACCTCCCCCCCGTCAGATGGAGTGAAATGTGCTCTCAAACAGTGCACAGACACAGAAATCAAGTTACAGAATACTAATTAGAATGCGAATCTCTACAATCAGCCAGGTCTTAAAGGTACAGACAATGTGGGTGGAGGGAGCATTCAACACAGGTTAAAGAGATGTGCATTGTCTCCAGACAGAACAGCTAGTGAGATTCTGCAAGACCAGGGGGAAAGCTGTGGGGGTTACTGATAATGTGGCATAAATCCAACATCCCGGTTTAGGCCGTCCTCATGTGTGCGAAACTTGGCTATCAGTTTCTGCTCAGCGACTCTGCGCTGTCGTGTGTCGTGAAGGCCACCTTGGAGAACGCTTACCTGAAGATCCAAGGCTGAATGCCCGTGACTGCCAGTGCCCGTGAATGCCCGTGACTCTTTTGGGCAAGCCAGTTCTGGATCCACAGGCACCAGCCCCTTGGATCCCATGCCCTCTCACTTTTTCTAGAAGCCTTGCATGGGGGACCTTATTGAATGCCTTGCTAAAATCCATATAAACCACATCTACCGCTTTCCCTTCGTCAATGTGTTTAGTCACATTTTCGAAGAACTCCATCAGGCTCGTAAGGCACGATCTGTCTTTGACAAAGCCATGCTGAGTATTCTTGAGCATACTAAACCTCTCTAAATGTTCATAAATCTTGTCCCTCAGGATCTTCTCCATCGGCTTACCAACCACTGAGGTTAGACTCACCGGTCGGTAATTACCTGGGCTATCCCTATTCCCCTTCTTGAAAATAGGAACCACATCTGCAATCCTCCAATCCTCTGGCACCTCTCCCGTCTCCATCGATGACGCAAAGATCATCGCCAGAGGCTCTGCAATCTCTTCCCTCGCCTCCCACAGTAACCTGGGGTACATCCCATCCGGACCCGGCGACTTAATTATCTTGATGCCATTCAAAGATTCCAGCACAACCTCTTTGTTGAAGTCCACATACTCAATCTTTTCAGTCCACCGCAAGCCCGCAGTACATCCACCCAGGTCCTTCTCCTCTGTGAAAACCGAGGCAAAATACTCATTAAGCACCTCTGCCATTTCTACTGGTTCCGTACAGATTTTCCCGCCTTCACCTTTTATAGGCCCTATTCCTTCACGTCTCATCCTTTTACTCTTCACATATTTATAGAACGCCTTAGGGTTTTCCTTAATCCTACCTGCCAAGGCCTTCTCGTGACCCCTTCTGGCTCTCCTAATTTCCTTCCTTAGTCCCTTCCTACAAGCCGTATACTCATCTAGATCCCTATCTTCGCCAAGCTCTCTGAACCTTTTGTACGCTTTCCTTTTCTTCTCGACTAGGTCCCGCACAGCTTTCGTGCACCACGGTTCCTTTAACCGAACAACACCTCCCTGTCTGCTCGGAACGTTGTCCTGAAGAACTCTAGACAGACATTCCTTGAAAAACTGCCACCTCTCTTCAGTACTGCATCAAGGATAGGTGGGGTTGGGAGGAAGGAGGCGATTGGGGCTGGACACGGGAGGGAAATCAGACTGGTATTGGTGTGGAGGTCAGGCTGGACATGGGGATTGCGGTTCATGGAGGCTGCCACCAATCAGGGGGGTGACTGGGAAGCAATCGGAATGCCGGTAATCAGGAGGCCGGTGATGGAAGAGCCAGTGTACATGCGTTGATCTCCCCATTGAATGGTTGGTGCTTGCACAGTGGTCCGTTCAGTGCTCTGATGCCAGCCTCTCCAGTAGGTTCAGGCTCTGCCCCCCTTACCAGTGTAAATTCCCATGCAGCACTCTGTGATGCACAGAGTCCTGGAGGTTCATTTAACTAAGTATCCCCAAAAACCAATGGGAAATTCTCCCGTTTTCCCGCTCATTGGGCATTTAGTTTTTTTTTGGGAGAACTGCCCCCATTTCTTTTTCCATGGTCTCTGCACTGTAAGTCTTTCTTTCCCCTATCTCACTTTTACTGTATAAATGCAAAGGGGGTCCAGGTTTGGATCCACCCTCCTGCGTTATGAGTGTGTACAAATAAACTAACCCTTCGAGTTCACATATTTCTCACTGTCCGCACGTCTGTGTGGAGTTTGCACATTCTCCCCGTGTCTATGTGGGTTTCCTCCAGGTGCTCAGATTTCCTCCCACACTCCAAAGATGTGTGGGTTAGGTTGAGGGGCCATGTTAAATTGACCCTAGTGTCAGGGGGATTAGCAGGGTAAATATGTGGGGTTACGGGAATGGGGCCTGGGTGGGATTGTGGTCGGTGCAGACTCGATGGGCCAAATGGCCTCCTTCTGCACTGTGGGGATTCTATGATTCTACTCTATCACAAAGCTGCCTTGAGGTTACTAATAAAAAATTGGATCATACTAAAACTGAAGGGTTGGCAAGTGTACTATCGCTTAGAAAAAGGGAAGCAAATCAAAAGACATGTTTCTGTTTACAGACAGAGGAGAAAGAAATGCTGCTTAAATGAACCCCCTTCCCATCCAGAACACAATTGTAATGTTCTGTAACTGAACCATTTGCCTCTTGACTCAACACTTTGGTGACAGTGTTAATTTTCCTTTCTTCACTCAGCACTTTTTTTATCGGTTTTATTTTATAACTTTTCTACTCAAATCCATATATCGCTATGTTAATACTTTCTGGGGTAAAGTTTTGCAGTTCTTCATTACTCTGTTCTTCCAATTTTGATAATAAATCTCCTCAAAGATCTATTCCAGTCAGAAAGAAAGACTCTTTGAAAAGGATGCATCATTAAGGATAGAATCAAACTGAAAGAAACACAGTACAAATCTGCAAAGGTTCGTGATAGGTCAGAAGATTGTTCAAATTTTAAGAACCAGCAAAAAATGACTAAAACTTAATAAAGAGGTAGAAAGGAGAGTATGAGAGAAAGATAGCTAGGAATATAAACACAGATAATAAGAGTTTCTACATGTATTTAAATAAGAGTCACTAAACGTAATGTTGGTTCCCTCGAGAGTGAGTCTGGGGAATTGATTTAATTTGATTTGATTTATTCTTGTCACATGTATTCGTATAGAGTGAAAAGTATTGTTTCTTGCAGCTAAACAGACAAAGCATACCATTAATAGAGAAGGAAATGAGTGAGTGCAGAATGTAGTGTTACAGTCAAAGCTAGGGTGTAGAGACCCTATATGTTGGGTGCATAGCCCTTTAAGGGAGCAAGTCATGTGACCCTTGGGGTTTTAAGATCTCCCCGGGGACTGCCCCTGGGGAGTAGAGTGGGAGGTGAACCCAACAAGACCTACAAAAAAAAGGTTGCTTTTTCCTGACATCCATCTGGTGGATGAAGTTGTTTTAGTATGACAAGGGAGTAAGATATGTAAAAGTAACAATTGAGGTTGGTAAAAGGAGAACCTGTGAATGTGGTGTACCTTGATTTCCAGCAGATATTTGATAAGGCGTCACATCAAAGGGAAGCCAAAGATAAGAAAACATGGTGTAGGGAGCGATATATTAGCCTGAATAAAGGACTGAGCATCAAAAACTGCTGTGTGAACTTAAAGTCGAGAGTTGTGTTACAAGACATGCCACATTTTAACACTCAAAAAACCATTTACAATAAAGAATAAATATGCTTGTCATTTATAAATCTGTAGCAAATGACTAGGTTCTCCATGCACACATTTGCAGAGGTTAGTGAGATGGCTTCTATTCAAGGTGTTGTTACATCAGCCAAATAATCAGTAATTCATTCAATTCCTCGACATTATTTGCTTGACACTGGAGACCAAAGAAAAACAGGCTGAAGAGAATAAATATTGTCCAGCATTTCTCAGTATTCCAGCTATTCTGACGTTGAGAAGCTGAGATATTAGATTAACATTTATCATTTACTTCATTAATATATAATTCTTTCAAAAAGAATCCTTAAGCTCATTGCAACTATTTTGATAAGACGAATAAATTAATTACAAATGTGTTTACGGAGCAGAAGGTACATTTTTAACCCAAATGTCCCATCTCAATTTGACAATCTCTGCAATTGAAAATCAAAGTTTATTGAAGTTTATTTATTAATGCGACAAGTAGACTTCATAGAAATCATAGAAATCATAGAATCCCTACAGTGCAGAAACAGGCCATTCGGCCCATCGAGTCTGCACCAACCACAAACCCACCCAGGCCCTACTCCCATATCCCTACACATTTACCCACTAATCCCTCTAACCTACACATCTCAGGACTTACATTAACACGGCAATGAAGTTACTATGAAAATTGACAAGCATTTGTGGAGATGAAGGGGACAAATGTTTGTTCTTAAACCTGTACTTTTAGGTCAACCAGACTGGATTGGCCATTTTTCCGACTTACTTCATGCTTTTCCTCACATCCTGCTCTCTATGCTAAATAGAACACTGTGATTCATGGCTGTGTGATTGCTGCTGGAGACTCATCGAATCTGTTCTGTTAGTTTATAAGTTCCAGGCGCAGGTTCTATGGCGGGATTGCCAACGTCAAGCTCTGTAAATTGTCGCTCTTGCACATGAAGATGAGAAAATGATGAGAAAGCACCTTAGCTGACAGTGAAGTTACAGTTTATAGCGGCTACACTGGAAGATGCAGAGGTTTTACCTGATCTGCTGTTATAGTGCACAGAGTTGCTGAATTGCAGGGCAGTGCACATTTTATGTTTATTGAGAGAATCACTATAGGCATTGTGAGCCAGAGTCATGTGTGTGTGTGGGTGTATATATGTGCATGTGTGCATGTGTGTGGTGTGTGTTTGGGTGCCTTGGTGCATGTGCGCATCTGCGTGCATGCATGCCTGTGTGGTGCATGTGTGTGAGTTAGAGACAGATGCTTCCATCCAACAGAGAAGGAGGAAAGTTAGACAGTCAAAAGATCTTACCTAGAATTCCATTGAATCTTACAGCTCCAATATGCTAGGACGAGAGGTTAGAATCTTGAGTTGAAGAGTTGAGGAGAAACTACTTCTCCCAAAGGGTTGTGCAGCTGTGGAAATCGCTACCCCTAAGTGCTGTGGATGCTGAGACAGTGGGTAAATTTAAGGAGGAGTTAGACAGATTTTTAATTGGTAATGGGTTGAAGGGTTAGAACATAGAACATAGAACAGTACAGCACAGAACAGGCCCTTCGGCCCACGATGTTGTGCCGAGCTTTATCTGAAACCAAGATCAAGCTATCCCACTCCCTATCATCCTGGTGTGCTCCATGTGCCTATCCAATAACCGCTTAAATGTTTCTAAAGTGTCTGACTCCACTATCACTGCAGGCAGTCCATTCCACACCCCAACCACTCTCTGCGTAAAGAACCTACCTCTGATATCCGTCCTGTATCTCCCACCACGAACCCTATAGTTATGCCCCCTTGTAATAGCTCCATCCACCCGAGGAAATAGTCTTTGAACGTTCACTCGATCTATCCCCTTCATCATTTTATACACCTCTATTAAGTCTCCCCTCAGCCTCCTCCGCTCCAGAGAGAACAGCCCTAGCTCCCTCAACCTTTCCTCATATGACCTACCCTCCAAACCAGGCAGCATCCTGGTAAATCTCCTCTGCACTCTTTCCAGCGCTTCCACATCCTTCTTATAGTGAGGTGACCAGAACTGCACACAATATTCCAAATGTGGTCTCACCAAGGTCCTGTACAGTTGCAGCATAACCCCACGGCTCTTAAACTCCAACCCCCTGTTAATAAAAGCTAACACACTATAGGCCTTCTTCACAGCTCTATCCACTTGACTGGCAACCTTCAGAGATCTGTGGATATGGACCCCAAGATCTCTCTGTTCCTCCACAGTCTTCAGAACCCTACCTTTGACCCTGTAATCCACATTTAAATTTGTCCTACCAAAATGAATCACCTCACATTTATCAGGGTTAAACTCCATTTGCCATTTTTCAGCCCAGCTTTGCATCCTATCTATGTCTCTTTGCAGCCTACAACAGCCCTCCACCTCATCCACTACTCCACCAATCTTGGTGTCATCAGCAAATTTACTGATCCACCCTTCAGCCCCCTCCTCTAAGTCATTAATAAAAATCACAAAGAGCAGAGGACCAAGCACTGATCCCTGCGGCACACCGCTAGCAACCTGCCTCCAATCCGAAAATTTTCCATCGACCACCACCCTCTGTCTTCGGTCAGACAGCCAGTTACCTATCCAATCGGCCAACTTTCCCTCTATCCCACACCTCCTCACTTTCATCATAAGCCGACCATGGGGGACCTTATCAAACGCCTTACTAAAATCCATGTATATGACATCAACTGCCCTACCTTCATCAACACACTTAGTTACCTCCTCAAAAAATTCTATCAAATTTGTGAGGCACGACTTGCCCTTCACGAATCCGTGCTGACTATCTCGGATTAATCCGCATCTTTCTAAATGGTCGTAAATCCCATCCCTAAGGACCCTTTCCATCAATTTACCAACCACCGAAGTAAGACTAACCGGTCTATAATTACCAGGGTCATTTCTATTCCCTTTCTTAAACAGAGGAACAACATTCGCCATTCTCCAGTCCTCTGGCACCATCCCCGTGGACAGCGAGGACCCAAAGATCAACGCCAAAGGCTCTGCAAGGTTGTGGGGAGAAGGCAGGAAAATGGGGATGAAGAGCATATCAGCCATGAGCAAATGGCAGAGCAGATTCGATGGGCCAAATGGCCTTACTCTGGTCCAATATCTTATGAACTTATGAACTTATGCTGCCCAATTAGGGTGGTATATTTTCATAATGCCCTCTTCCATCTTACTTCAATTCACCTCATCACCTTATCCTTCTATCTCTTCCTCCTTCATGTACTTATTTAGGTTTCCCTTAAGTGCATCTATGCTGAATATCTCAACAGCTTCAAGTACTCATTATGTTATTTCCTATTCATTATTTTAGTTTTCAATGGGCGGAATCTTACGAGAATTTTGCAAAGCGTCAGTTCTGGTGAGAAACTGGTGTGGAACACTCTTGGTCCACTGGCCAGTTTTCTCTCCAGATCTTGTCCCTTTAACTGCCAAAGAAAAGAGTAGCTGTGGTCTGCGCCGTCACTCTGGTGGGGCGGGGAGTCTTAGGCCTGAATTTTACTGTCCCACTCGCCACAGGAATCAGAGCGGGCGAGGGGCGGAACATAGCAACATAGAAAAACTGCAGCACAATACAGGCCCTTCAGCCCACAAAGTTGTGCCGAACATGTCCCTACCTTAGCGATTACTAGGCTTACCTATAACCCTCTATCTTACTAAGTTCCATGTACTTATCTAAAAGTCTCTTAAAAGACCCTAATGAATCCGCCTCCACCACCGTTGCTGGCAGCCCATTCCACGCATCCACCACCCTCTGAGTGAAAAACTTACCCCTGACATCTCCTCTGAACCTACTCCCCAGCACCTTAAACCTGTGTCCTCTTGTGGCAACCATTTCAGCCCTGGGAAAAAGCCTCTGACTATCCACTCGATCAATACCTCTCAACATCTTATACACCTCTATCAGGTCACCCTTCATCCATCGTCTCTCCAAGGAGAAAAGGCCGAGCTCACTCAACCTATCCTCATAAGGCATGCCCCCCAACCTAGGCAACATCCTTGTAAATCTCCTCTGCACCCTTTCTATGGCTTCCACATCCTTCCTGTAATGAGGAACATGGAAAGGTCCATTGACCTCGGGTGGAATTTTACGGTTTCGGGATGAGTGAGACCATAAAGTCCCGCCCTTAGAGCTGGGAATCGGCTCCACTGAGATTGGGTGACATTTTAATGGGCACCCCAATCACAGAAAGAAATATTAATCTCCCTGTCCCACCACCACAGAGGTATCTGGGGTCTCCCTAACTCCCAATTATCCTCAGCATCCCACCACTTTCCCCCCAACTCCTCACCCCGATCAACCCCAGAATCCACTCCCTTCCCCACCCCTCAATCATCCCCGGCATCTCCCCTCTTTCCCCCACCCCTCCCATCATCCCTGGCATCCCCCTCCCCTCCCACCTATTCCCAACCCCTGATCATCCCTGGCATTCCCATCACTCCCTGTGTCTGCTCCCCCACAAATAGATGAGTTCCTGATCGTGAAGCTCTCCCAGGCCTTGCCCTGCCCTACTATTGTCCCCTGGCACAGTGCCAACCTGTGTTCAGGGGCAGTGCCAGGGGGCAGTGTCCGGGGCATTGCTTGGCTGTGTCCCTCTCCCCCAGGGGCTATACTGACCTTTGCGCTCTCCAAGAGTTCCCCTCGATAGGTTCACATCTGGGTGAATCTGTTGTGAAACTCACCGACGTGACGTGACGTTAGCAAGGTATGAAAATCTTGTGAGGGGACAAAATCTGACAAAGGGTGTGTTTAAGTACATAAAAAATGTATTAAAATGTATTGAAATCAAGTTCAAGCGCATTATGCTGGTGAGGGATGGTGAAAATTGGAGATTGTTATCTTGCCGGCGAGCTTCGCGATTTTTGGGCTTTGCCAGATCTTGAATCCTTGCTGGTGATCTCGTAGACACAGAGCATGGGCTCAAGATCCCACCCAATGTTCCATAGAACTATAGAATCCCTGCAGTGCAGAAAGAGATAATTCGGCCCATTTTATCTGCACCGACTTACCGAAAGAGCGTCCTACCCAAGCCCTCCCCTTCACCCGATCCCCATTACCCTGCCCACTTACCATGGTTAATCCACCTAACTTACGCATCTTGGAGCACTGAGGGACAATTTAGCATGGCAAATCCACTTAACCTGCATATCTTTGCAGTGTGGGAGGAAACCGGAGCACCTGGAGGAAATCCACACAGACACGGGGGTGAATGTGTAAACTCCACACAGATAGTCGCCCGAGGCTGGAATCGAAATCGATCCCTGGCACTGGGAGGCAGCAGTGCTCAGAGTCTCATCATGATATTTGTAAAGATATAACAATAAATGTAGATTGTCCTTAATTTTAGATGGTTATTGGGTGCATACCTCCATCTTCTGCCACGAAGAAGAAGCAATAAATCTCAGGCCACTTCCCTCTACCTCCCACTTCCTTCCGGGGAATTTGCATTCCCATTCCCAGACATTCCCAAAGGCCAAGAAGATGGTGACCTGTTTGCCTTCCCGCTGATGAATCGGTCATGATATTAAGTGCAGGAGGCTAGAGAGCTCAGTAAAATAGTTACATCAACAAGAGGTTAAAAAGCAAAATGTATCAATGATGCAATGTAAAGCATACCCCCGGGTGGCATGGTGGCACAGTGGTTAGCACTGCTCCCGCACAGCGCCAGGGATCCGGGTTCAATTCCCGGCTTGGGTCACTGTCTGTGTGGAGTTTGCACATGCTCCCCGTGTCTGCGTGGGTTTCCTCCGGGTGCTCTGGTTTCCTCCCACAGACCAAAAGACATGCTGGTTACGTGCATTGGCCATGCTACATTCTTCAGTGTACCTGAACAGGCACCGGAGTATGGTGACTAGGGGATTTTCACAGTAACTTAATTGCAGTGTTTAAGTAAACCTAGTTGTGACACTAATAAATAAACTTTAATAAAAACTGCACCAGTGAAATGCCGCCATTTTATTTTACTGTAGACTGCAGGCACATGAAGGGAAACATGTTTGATTTTATGGAATGAATTTTGAAGCTACTTATTTAATGTGTTTGTCACGTTTTTAAAATTAGCACACAATAAATTGGCTTAAGAGAAATGAAGAAGAGGTTTGAAAAGGTCAGAAGGCAGGCTAAGGGGTTGCTATGCTGTGCGGGAGTATAGGTTGTCTGCTCCATTCATGTGGAGTTGCCGGCGTTGGACTGGGGTAGCTTTTGGAGCATTGCCCCTTCATCAGGTGCACCTTCACTCACCTGATGAAGGGGCAGCGCTCCGAAAGCTCGTGCTACCAAATAAACCTGTTGGACTTTAACCTGGTGTTGTGGGACTACTTATTGTGCTGCATTGAATAAAAGTCCGGGGAAATGTACTAACACTTTAGCACGTTCAGATGAAACCAGAAGAGGTAGAATGCAGCAAAACATTTTTTAAAGTTTATTAGCGTCACAAGTAAGCTTATATTAACACTGCAATGAAGTTACTGTGAAAATTCCATAGTCGCCACACTCTGGCGCCTGTTCGGGTACACTGAGGGAGAATTCAGCATGGCCAATGCACCTAACCAGCACGTCTTTTGGACTGTGGGAGGAAACCGGAGCACCCGGAGAAAACCCATGCAGACACGGGGAGAACATGCAGACTCCGCACAGACAGTGACCCAAGCCGGGAATTGAACCCTGGTGCTGTGAGGCAGCAGTGCTAACCACTGTGCCACTGTGTCTTCAGTAAGGAAAGCACGCAGAGAGAGCATGAGATTCACAAGATAGAACTCAGATGGAGAAAGTGCATCAGCTCGCAATCTTATCTTTCTAGAGACTCAGCACGAGAGTTTTCCCATTTAAGCATTGAGCAAAAGGCTACAGTGTTCTCCCCTTCTTTCCAACCTTCCTGGCTATTGATTATCCTTGAGTAGCAACACTGGCATCGATCCCAAACATACCCGTCACAGCATAGCACCTGTGCTTTTTAACTCTGCATGTCTTGCCAAAAAAAAGGCATCAAAGATAATTCCAGTTTGTATATCATTGGATTACGAAGACAAGCTAAGTGGGCGGACTGTACTTTTGGAGGAATATATTTTAGGGGAGGTATAATTTGTGTCATGTTATGGAAATACATTAAAGCAGAATAGGAGCACTAGGTGACAAAAGGAGGAGACTGTAAGCTACGTATAGTGCAAGGGGTGATGTCCTTGGCACGATGACACAGTGGTTAGCACTGCTGCCTCACAGCACCAAAGACTAGGATTCAATTCTGGCCTTGGGTGACTGTCTGTGTGGAGTTTGCTCATTCTCCCCGTGTCTCCATGGGTTTCCTCTGGGTGCTCCGCTTTCCTCCCACACTCTAAAGATGTGGACGTTAGGTTGATTGGCCTTGCTAAATTGCCCCTCAGTGTCAGGGGCATTAGCAGGGTAAATGTGTGGTCTTACGGGGAATAGGGCCTGGGTGAGATTGTTGTCGGTGCAGGCTTGATGGGTTGAATGGCCTCTTCTGCACTGTAGGGATTCTATTAATGGAATAGACTGTCTCCTGGTGCTGTAAATAAAATTATTGAACTTGTCAAAAGGGAATTGAATCAGTTCCTGCAGAGACCAGGGTAGCATAATGATTTTTTAATACTGTGGAGATTGGTTCTGATAAAGGGCTAGAATGTTGGAACAAGTGGGGGAGGTGATGGCCTAGCAGTATTATCACTAGACTATTATTCCAGAAACTCAGCTAATGTTCTGGGGACCCGGGTTCAAATTCCGCATGGCAGATGGTAGAATTTGAATTTAATAACAATAAATCTTGAATTAAGAATCGACTGATGATCATGAAACCATTGTCGATTGTCGGAAAAACCCATCTGGTTCACTAATGTCCTTTAGGGAAGGAAATCTGCTGTCCTTACCTGGTCTGGCCTACATGTGACTCTATAGCCACAGCAATGTGGTTGACTATCAACTGCCCTCTGAACCTCGGGTCACTGTCTGTGTGGAGTTTGCACATTCTCCTCGTGTCTGCGTGGGTTTCCTCCGGGTGCTCCGGTTTCCTCCCACAGTCCAAAGATGTGCGGGTTAGGTTGATTGGCCAGGTTAAAAAAAAAAATTGCCCCTTAGAGTCCTGGGATGCGTAGGTTAGAGGGATTAGTGGGTAAAATATGTGGGGGTAGGGCCTGGGTGGGATTGTGGTCGGTGCAGACTCGATGGGCCGAATGGCCTCATTCTGCACTGTAGGGTTTCTATGATTTCTATGAACCAGGGCAACTAGGGATGGGCAATAAATGCTGGCCAGCCAGCGACGCCCATGTCCCACAGATGAATTTTTTTTCAAGTCCCATTAACTGTGCAGACTTGTCTTCATCATGTGTCTTTAGGTTATGACAACAATGTGATACATGAATATGGATAAATGGTTCATCAGGAAAAAATCGTGTTGGGCAATTGATTAATAATAATACGGGATCTATTTAACTGCTTAGTTTAGTTTACTTATTATTGTCACAAGTAGGCCTACATTAACACTGCAATGAAGTTACTGTGAAAATCCCCTAGTCGCCACATTCCGGCGCCTGTTCAGGTACACTGAGGGAGAATTTAGCATGGCCAATGCACCTAACCAGCACGTCTTTCGGACTGTGGGAGGAAACTGGAGCACCCGGAGTGTTAGAATGTAACTCGTGAGAACTTTGTATTGGATGTAATGTGACCAATGGTAACAAGCTGTAAGGGTCAGCTAACCCAGTAAACCATGGAACCAATGACTGAATGATGGGAGGGTCAGCTAACCAGCTGACTCACTATAAATAAGAACCTGTTAGGAATTGTGGAGGACTTGGATTGGCCCGGGGTGAGGCCCCAAGTTTGAAGCAATTAAGTTTCTTTATTAAACCCTTTCTTTGATTTATAAGCTGGAGTAAGTTTTGTTATATTTTTATTGTCTGCATTTGAAGAGTTCCTTCCGGAGAAACACGGAGGAAACCCATGCAGACATGAGGAGAACGTGCAGATTCCGCAAAGATAGTGACCCAAGCCGGGAATCTGACCTGGGTCCCTAGCGCTGTGAGGTCGCAGTGCTAACCACTGTGCCACCATGCTGCTTATTAGGGGAGAATAATTCACTTTGCATATCTTATACAACAGTAATTCAATCATTCAGCCATGATACACCATAATCACGTTCAAATGATCCTCAAAGCTGGTTTACAATTTTAAACCTGAAGGCATGAGAATCACATGGTAGGTACTGGAGGCTTTATCTCTCTCATCACAGAATAAGAGATTATCATAATGTCCCCCCATCTGTTGTACAGTCTCATTGTACATTAATAACGTGCATTTTAGTGATTACTGCAGCAGGATATAAGCAGAACGCTAAAATATTATTGCTGTAAAATTGTTATTAAATTGTACAGCGGCAAATTAACGGGGACGTTACCCTGTCTGGCTAATGTCCTATATATCAGAAATCTCGGTCGCCTTACATTAGAACTGCAATGTTTCCCAGCTCTTAATCACAGGTATCATCTTTGACTAACTGTGATTTCAGGCTTCTTTCTTTTGGGGGCAGCATTGGCCAAACATTTCACCTCTGTCTTATATTAATCTCTCAGGTAGTCAAAGCACACTTTCAAATGGAGCTAGTTTCGATTCCACACAATTTTTAGAAAGAATATTGGCTGGAATTTCCCCATCTCGCCCGCCACAGGAAGTTTAGTGGGTGGGTTGCGGGTAATGTGAAATCCCATTGACAGTCGGGTGGGAATTTCTGGCTTTTAGACAAGCGCGGCCGGAGAATTCTGCAGTTGTCTTCCACTCTGTGGCTACAAAAAAAAGATTAAATGCATTTTTTATTGTGACATTGTTTACTTGTTTCACAACAAGTGTGGTCTTCCTTGTTCCCTGAAAGAAGTTCAGACCGTTTATAAATCATAGGATCCCTACAGAATGGGGCCATTCAGCCCATTGAGTCTTCACTGACTGCCCATCAGAGCATCCCACCCAGGCCCTATCCCTGTATCCCCACGGATTAACCCCACTAATCCCCCTGACCAATGCATCTTGAAACATTAAAGGATAATTTAGCATGGCCAATGGACCTAACCTGCGCATCTTTTGGAGTGTGGGAAGAAACCGGAGCACCCGGAGGAAACCCATGCAGACATGGGAAGAATGCGCAAACTCCACACAGACAGTGACGCAAGGCCGGAAGTGAACCCGGGTCCTTGAAGCTGTGAGGCAGCAGTGCTAACCACTGTAACACCGTGCTGCCCTCAAAATCAAAGTGGAGAACGTGGACATAGAAATTATAATTATCTCAGAGGCAGAGTTGGGTGGACAGAGAAAAGTGGGTGACAGATTATCCCTAGCAGGAACTTATACTACTACAGCACTTTGACAAGCTAATTTCTATGAGTTTGCTCTGTAGACTTTCTTGTGATGAGCTGCATCCTTCTTTCTTTAAGTCGGGCAAGTACTGAGATGACTGATGGAATTTTCCCATAATCTTTTATTTATTAGTCACAAGTAAGTTTACATTAACACTGCAATGAAGTTACTGTGAAAATCCCCTAGTCACCACACTCTGGCACTTGTTTGGGTACACTGAGGGAGAACTTAGCATGGCCAATGCGCCTAACCAGCACGACCTTTGGACTGTGGGAGGAAACCAGAGCACCCGGAGGAATCCCACGCAGACACGGGGAGAACGTGCAGACTCCGCACAGACAGTGACTGAAGCCGGGAATTGAACCCGGGTCCCTGGCATCGTGAGGCAGCAGTGTTAACCACTGTGCCACTGTGCCGTCAGTGTTGTCAGGCTCTGACTGAAAACCGGCGTGTATCTCTGCAGTTGCGCTGCTGAGTTTTCACATCAGATCTTGAGCAACTCTGACAAAACAAAATTGGGAGGGGGCATGGTTTATGCCATTCAGGATGGGGCCTGGTCGAGCCAGCAAGGCCTGCTCCACAGAGTTTGGGATGCCATCTATAAAGAGAGCCCTGAATAGAACCGAGGTGAAACTTCCCCCAAGCCCCACCCACCATGAAGGTATTGGGGACTCCCCATGGGGCAATTATCAGGGCCCCCCCCACCCCCACAATGACTGCGGGAGTGTAGCCGCAGCTCCCTCCTCAATGTATGGACCCCCCTCCCTCATATCAGGACTCCCCCCACTCGCCACCCCCAGCACCTCCCGTATCTCTCCAGAGGGCCTGCCCCGACAGTGCCAATCTGGTAATGTTAACCTGTGCCGGGGACAGTGTCTGTGCATGTGCATCACCCCTCAGGGGATTTACTGACCTTTGTACTCCGGCGGGATGCCCTCAGCTGTTTCCCCTCTCTGTAAAGCCGTTGTGAGTCTCGCCGATGTCACATCAGGGGGGTTTAAATATTTAGTGAGTGGGGATCATGTGACGGGTGGGTCCTTTCATAAAATGTCGAGTCATTAAAATGCATTTAAATTAGGTTCTTGTCCTATGTCACTGGCGAGGGGCAGGGGGAAATCAGGAGACAAGTTCATGGTGGTGTGAATCTTGTTTCCTGACTCACATGAGCTATTGTGCCTGCGTCGCTGTTCCTGTTGGTGACAAACACAGACGCAGGACCACCCCCGAGGGTTTATATGTAAGAAGAGCATTCACATATCAGAAAAGAGCTCTAAACATTATCGAGACAGATTAAGTGGAAGCTTCATACATGGTGGCTGGAGATCTTTAAAATAGAATCATAGGATCATAGAATCATACAATGCAGAAGGGGCCTTCTGCCCATCGAGTCTGCACTGACATATTAGAAACATAGCCTGGAATGTTACGACGTGCCAAGTGCTCACCCAGGTACTTTATAAAGGATGTGAGGCAAGCCGCCTCCACCACCCTCCCAGGCAGCGCATTCCAGACCATCACTGCCCTCTGGGTAAAAAGTTTTTTCCTCACTTCCCCCGTAAACCTCCTGCCCCTCACCTTGAACCTATATCTCCTCGAGGCTATATAAAACCTTGGTTAGGGCACATTAGCAACATAAAACCTTGCTTAGGCCGTATAAGCTATATAAAATCTTGGTTAAGCCACATTAGCTATAAAAAACCTTGGTTAGGCCGCATTAGCTATAAAAAACCTTGGTTAGGCCGCATTTGGAATACTGCGTACAGTTCTGGTCACCATATTATCAGAAGGACGTGGAAGCTTTGGAGAGAGTGCAAAGAAGGTTCACCAGGATGTTGCCTGGTCTCGAGGGTGTTGGCTATGAGGAGAGGTTGAATAAACTAGGATTGATTTCACTGGAAAGATGGAGGCAGAGGGGAGACCTGATAGAAGTCTACAAAATTATGAGAGGCATAGTTAGTGTGGATAGTTCAAGAGTGGAAGTGTCAATTACAAGGGGGCACAGGCTCAAGGTGAGAGGGGGAAAGTTTAAGGAAGCTGTGCGGGGGTGGTTTTTCACACAGAGAGTGGTGGGTGCCTGGAAGGTGCTGCCAGAGGATGTGGTGGAAGCAGGCACATTAGCAACATTTAAGAGGCATCCAATTGGGTACATGAATAGGGAGGAAATAGAGGGATGCGGACCGAGTAAGGGCAGAAGATTTGTTTAATAGTTCGGGCATCATGATAGACTTGGAGGGCCGAAGGGCCTGGTCCTGTGCTATACTTTTCTTTGTTCTTTGTTCTTTGAGACAGACCCTTCAACTAAGGGGAACATCTGCTCCCTATCCACTCTGTCCACGTCCCTCATAATCTTGCACACCTTGATCACGTCACTTCTCAGCCTACACTGCTCCAATGAAAACAACCCAAGCCTACCCATAGATTATACTTATGAGAGGTCATCTGGCATTCTTCTCTCTTCACTGAATTCCTTAATTCAATCAGGAGTGTAATAAATTATTTCAGAGACTGATGGTGGGACTCTGATTGTCCATATGTCCGAAGCAGTGCTGTGCTGAATGGACACTTACATTGTCTTTCATTGCCAATGACTATTACAAAGACATTGAGGTGGAAATTGTATAGTACTGGACAGCTGGTGTGGACTGTGCACAGGGAACAATCCACCTGCAAAAATAGGTAGGACAGAGGCTTGAGGCCCAGTTATAATTGGGTCTCAGACCCCATACACAGTTCACAGGCAAACCTGACATTAAATAGCCTTTGCATGGGTTGACTGTCCCACCTCTTGTCCCTCTCAAACCTGGAAACCAACAGGTTGAAGCAGGCTTCTTGACATGATTGCAGTTTTCGCCTATTTAATCTCCCATCCCGGCCACCCACCTTTTATAATTCTCTTCCCCTGTGTGTTACTGGATGGTTACTGCCCCTCAATTTAAAAACAAAACAAATGTTCCTTAAGCTTCTGAATTCAAATCATTGTTTCAAATCGGAAACAGGAGTGACCCTGACACCAAACACTGAGGCATCAAATCAATATATCCCCATAGCCCAACCTGATGATACACAAGATGCAATACCTCAATTTGAAAGTCATAAGAAATCTGCTTTCGCACAAATGTTTCTTGCAGTTGGCGCCCAGTTTCCTCCCATGTCCACTTTGGGCTGTTGCTGCTGCTCTTTCTGCACCTTGTTGCCCAGGTGGATCAATTGGTACCACTCTCACCCCTGAGTCAAAAGACTGCAGGTTCAAGATCGACCCCTGGACTTCAGCACAAAAATCAAAGTTGAAACTCACAGCACTGTCGGAAGACTCCAGGGTAAGACATCAAACCATGGCTCACACCTCCCCTGTCAGGTGGAAGTGAAAGATTTCATGGTGCTCTCTTGAAGAAGAGCCCGGGATCTATCCCTGTTTTCCTGGCCAGCACTTCTCCTTCAGTGAAGATCACACCAATGGATAATCGAGTCATAGAACATAGAACAGTACAACACAGGAATAGAACATTCAGTCCACGATGCTGTGACGAACATGACACCAAATTAAATTAATCCCTTCTCTCTGTCCTTGGTCCATATCCCTCTATTCCTTTCATATTCATGTAAAAGTCCTTTAAACGCCCCTATCGTATCTGCCTGCCCCACCACCCCTGGCAGTGTGTTCCAGACACCTACCACCCTCTATGTAAAAAACTTGCCCCTCACATCTCCTTTGAACTTTCCCTCTCTAATCTTAAGTGCATGCCCCCTAGTATTAGACATTCAACTCTGGGAAAAAGATTCTGACTGTCAACCCTATCTCTGCCTCTCATAATTTTATAGATTTCTATCAGGTCTCCCCTCAGCCTCCGCTGCTCCAGGGAAAACAACCCCAGTTGGTCCAACCTCTGAGTCAGTCTCACATTGCTCTTTTGTGGGAGCCTGTCATGTGCACATTGACTGCCTGGTTTCCTACCTTGCAATAGTGACTACACTTCATTTATCGCAAAGCGTTTTGCCATAGATGGCGCTATATGAATGTGAGCCTTTCCTTCTTTTCTTCCTGTTTCGCAACCTCCATTTTGAAGCCACTTTTGAAGCTTATTTATTAGTGTCACAAGTAGGCTTGCATTAACACTGCAATTAAGTTACTGTGAAAATCCCCCCGTTGCCACACTCCGGCGCCTGTTCGGGTACACTGAGGGAGAATTTAGCATGGCCAATGCACCTAACCAGCATGTTTTTCAGACTGTGGGAGGAAACCCACGCAGACACGGGGAGAATGTGCAAACTTCACACAGACAGTGATCCAAGTCGGGAATTGAACCCGGGTCCCTGGCGCTGTGAGGCAGCAGTGCTGACCATTGTGCCACCTCGTGGACAACACCATGAGGCATACGCAACATATAACCATAATCCCTGAGATGATAAACAGATAGTTTGATCCACACACTTCAGGAAAACCTTCAACACGTCGATGGCGTGCTCCTTTATTACTCAGCTGCTGCTGATAATTCTGCTAAGACTTGTTCAGTGCATCAGTGCACAGTTGTTTAGCACAAAAGATATTTTGAGACAGGCTGTTTCCAGATTTCCACTACCCTTTATTTCCCCCCCACCCACCCCCCGATAAAACTGTTAGATTAGAGGAAATCACAGCCCCAAGACATCACTGTGGTCGTTCCTCGGGGAAATGTCCTTGTTGGTATTAATAAATGTAACAATTTGCAACGAATCTTAATCTACCGCACTGAAAAACTCCTCCACTAATTAATATCCTGCAAGATATTTGTCTGGCCAAGTTAAAATGTTGAGCATTTGCTATGTAGCAGTTGCTGCAAATCTCTGGGGTATCAATTTTAGTTATGCAGGATTTAACAACTTTTGGTGTTATTTTTGTCTTCATCAAAGAGAAGGATTGTAATAGTGTAAAAGTAAAAGCTTTCACATTCAGGTAACTGGTATCAGCATCAAGCAGGACTGGTGAGATGGGCTGCAATGTCAGACCCAAAAGATAGAACTCATCATACCATATAGTATTGGATTTCAGGCACTTATGTTTTTCACGTCAGCTACCTGAATGTTCTCTTCCTCTGCAATTCCCAACATTATACCAATGGAGGTATTTATTTCTCTCTCTGTGAATCCACGTTCTTTAGGAAGTGGGTGGTGACTAGCCAAGCTCTATTCGCATAAAACCTGGAGTAAAGGAGGTGGTATTGTCTCTGGACGAGGAACACAGAGACCCAGGGGTAATGCTCTGGGGGCCCAGGTTCAAATCCCCACCATAGCAGATGGTGTGATTTGAAATCATTCAAACTCTGGAATTAAAACTCAAACGATGACCATGACTCCCTTGCCAATCGCTGTGAAAATCCATTTAGTTCATTAATGTCCTGTAGGGAAGGAAATCTGTTGCAGTCTTTGCCTGTTCTGGCCTGCATGTGATTCCAGACCCTCTAAACTGGCGTAGCAAGTGTGCCTTTAAGAGCAACACAGCAGAAGAAGGTCACCTGGCTCGAGGGGCGAATTGGGACGAGATGGGGAATCACCCCAGTGGGTGGAGCTCTCTCTCTCTCTTAGGTAGAGGAAAGATGGAAGACATGTAGGGACTGGGGCAGCTGGTGAGCTGCTCCAGGGCAGCCAGGATGGGGTGCGGCAGTGGGGGTGGGGGTTGGGGTGGGGGTGGGGGGTGCGGTGCACTGCCGGCATCTGTACAGTTCTGGTTAATAAGTACCTTTCGTGCTCCTGATGAAGTTTGTATCATGCATTGACTCCACTGCCGATTGTCGTAGGAACCCCTCTGGATCATTCATGTGCTGCAGGGAAGGAGATCCGATGTTGCCCTCACCTGGTCTGCCCTACATCTGATTCTAGACTTTCCAAAATGGCTGAGCAAATCACTCAATTCAAAGGCAAATGGAGATGGGCAACAAATGCTGGTCTTGCCAGTGACTCATAGAATCATAGAATCATAGAAACCCTACAGTGCAGAAGGAGGCCATTCGGCCCATCGAGTCTGCACCGACCATAATCCCACCCAGGCCCTACCCCCACATATTTTACCTGCTAATCCCTCTAACCTACGCATCTCAGGACTCTGAGGGGCAATTTTTAACCTGGCCAATCAACCTAACCCGCACATCTTTGGACTGTGGGAGGAAACCGGAGCACCCGGAGGAAACCCACGCAGACACGAAGAGAATGTGCAAACTCCACACAGACAGTGACCCGAGCCGGGAATCGAACTCGGGTCCCTGGAGCTGTGAAGCAGCAGTGCTAACCACTGTGCTACCGTGCCGCCCACCTCCTGCAAATGAATGAAAAAGATCAACAAGCAGGGGATTCATCACAGGCAACAAAACTATTGGCTATGGGCAGCACAGTGGCACAGTGGTGAGCACTGCTGCCTCACAGCGCCAGCGGCCCGAGTTCGATTCCCGGCTTGGGTCACTGTCTGTGTGGAGTTTGCACATTCTCCCCATATCTGCGTGGGTTTCCTCCGGGTGCTCCGGTTTCCTCCCACAGTCCAAAGATATGTGGGTTAGGTGGATTGGCCATGATAAATTGTCCCTTAGTATCAGAGGGACTAGCTAGGATGGATGCATGGGGATGGGGCCTGGGAGGGATTGTAGTCAGTGCAGACTCGATGGGCCGAATGGCCTCCTTCTGCACTGTAGGGTTCGATGATTCTATGATTCTATGAGGAGAGGTTGAATAAACTAGGATTGTTTTCACTGGAAAGACGGAGGCTGAGGGGAGACCTGATAGACGTCTACAAAATTATGAGAGGCATAGACAGGGTGGATAGTCAGTGGCTTTTTCCCCAGTGTGGAAGTGTCAATTACAAAGGGACACAGGTTCAAGGTGAGAGGGGGAAAGTTTCAGGGGAAAGTATGGGGGACGTTTTTCATGCAGAGAGTGGTGGGTGCCTGGAACGTGCTGTCAGAGGAGGTGGTGGAAGCAGGTGCATTAGCAACATTTAAGAGGGATCTGGATGGGTACATGAATAGGGAGGGAATAGAGGGATATGGGAATAGAGTAAGGGCAGAAGGTTTTTTCAAATTTATTTGGGGCATCATGATTGATATAAGCTTGGAGGGCCGAAGGGCCTGCTCCTGTGCTGTACTTTTCTTTGTTCTTTGCATTGTGGTTTGAGTTCTGCCCATCTCAGTAACCATTGTGAATTTAGATCACACTATAGCCACTTATTCCAAATTCTCTGAAATCAAACACTGGTGAGATGCAAGAAAATGTTTAGAATGGAGATGTAGCATGATAAAAGAGTGATTTGCATTGATATAGTCCCCTTGACAATCTCAAATTGTCCCAAAGCACTTCACAGACAATTAAATACCTTTGAAGTGTAATCACTGTTCAAATGTAGGAAATGTGGCAGCTGATCTCCACACAACAAGTGCCCACAAACGAAAATCATAGAATCATACAGTGCAGAAGTGGCCCTTTGGCCCATCGAGACTGCACCAACACATTAGAAACACCTGAACTCTCACCTAATCCGATCTGCCAGCACTTGGCCCATAGCCCTGAATGTTATGATGTGCCAAGTGCTCATCTAGATACTTATTAAAAGATGTGAGACAACCTGCCTCCACCACCCTCCCAGGCAGCGCATTCCAGACCATCACTACCCTCTGGGTAAAAAGGTTTTTCCTCACATCCCCCCTAAACCTCCAGCCCCTCACCTTGAACCTATGTTCCCTCCATGACTGACCTTTCAACTAAGGGGAACAGTTGCTCCTTATCCATTCTGTCCATGTCTCTCATAATCTTGTACACCTCGATCAGGTCGCCCCTCAGTCTTCTCTGCTCCAACGAAAACAGCCCAAGCCTATCCAACCTCTCTTCATAACTTAAATGTTCCATTCCAGGCAGCATCCGGGTAAATCTTGTCTGCACCCCTTCAGTGCAATCACATCCTCCTGTAATGTGGTGACCAGAAGGCAGTACTCTAGCTGTGGCCTCCCCAAAGTTCGATACAACTCCATGTCATAAATAATCAGATAATCTAGTTAAGAACAAAGGCCAAAACACCATGGAGCACACCCCTGCTCTTCCTCAAATGGTACTATGAAATATTTCAGTTTACCTGAACGGCAGAATAGGCAGAAGGTTTAATGGCCTGACCCAAAGCAAGCAGGGCGGTTCGAATGCCGGGGAGTGGGGCTGGGGACTTCACAATTACAGAGTCCCCCACAGTCTATGGAGTTTATCTTTGCAGCGTGCCCATGGCACCATGGTTTGTTTTCTTGCCCAGGGGCCCAGACTGATTGATGGGTGACCATCCGATTGGGCAAGCTAATAGCCACAGCGGAAGGTTAGGTTTGTGCCATGAATGGAACATCAGGCAGCAGGGGGGCTGTTGCTGGCGTGCCCGGTCCACAGAGAGGGGGCAATCAGAGGGGTGCCTACTGGAGTGGACAGTGGTTAGCACTGCTGCCTCACAGCGCCAGGGTTTGATACCCAGCTTGGGTCACTTTCTGCGTGGAATCTGCACGTTCTCCCTGTGTCTGCGTGGGTTTCCTCCGGGTGCTCCGGTTTCCTCCCACAGTCCAAAGATGTGTGGGTTAGGTTGATTGGACATGGTAAATTAACCGTTCATGTCCTGGGATGTGATAGGTTAGAGGGATAAGCAGGGTAACTAAGCGGGGATAGGGCCTGGGTAGGATTGTCGGTGCAGACTCTATGGGCCGAATGGCCTTTTTCTGCACTGTCGGGTTTCTATGTAAATGTAGACAGGGATGGCAAGAGCAATCACAAGGAGGTAACTGTGCATGGAGGGCGGGGGTGGTTGGGGGGATGGTGATCAGGGAGGTGGGGGATGGTGGAGGTCAGGTGACTGGTGGGGTTGGGCGGGGGGATAGATGGAGATCATCAGTACTAATATCAGTGAGAGTCCAAAATCTGAATAACAATCTGGGTTGCAGCCTTATCATATTTAAAGTTTCAACCAACATTTTGTGGCTGATTGGTCAAACTCTCTTTGGCTGAGCCTCAGTCAAAACCAAAAGTGAGTAACTTCGCGGTGGGATAGTTTTTCTTTATTCTTTTGTGGGACTTGGATGTTGCTTGTAGCCTGTCCCGAATTGCCCTTGGTTAACTAATGTTCTTTCGGGAAGGAAATCTGCCCTCCTTACTCCGTCTGGCCTACATGTGACTCCAGAGCCACAGCAATGTGGTTGACTCTCAACTGCCCTCCAAGGGCAATTGGGGATGGGCAATAAATTGCTGGCCAGCCAGCGGTGCTCATGTCCCTTCATGAATTTTTTAAAAGGCGGTGGTGAGCTGCCTTCTGGAACCGCTGCAGGCCATGCAGCATACGTGTTGTTTGGGATAGAGTTCCACGATTTTGACCCAGTGACAGTTAACTTTGGGAAACAGATTTTTTTGAGACCATCTCCCGAATACTAAACCTGACTACTTATTTGACATCAAAATTCAGCCTAGTGATGCGCGATTAATTCACACGGGAGGCTAGAATGTACCCGGGAAATAAAGGCTTTTATTACTGACAAGAATGGAGCACACTATATACAATACAATCCCAGACTAAAGGGTCTCCAGGCAGTGCAATGACCTTTATACTTCCCCTGGCAGGCGGAGCCAACTGGAGTGTACCACAGAACAATATCAACAGGTAGAACAGCCCAACCCTAACACCAACAGTAATTACAGTAACATATCTACAAACCCCATAGTGCTGACCATCCATGGCTCAGCACTCATAGTGGTAACCAACTATGGTTCACCACACCCAGTGACTTGTTTTCATGTCTCACCCAAAAGATGGCTCCTCCGAAAATGCAGCACCTCCTCAGCACTGTCCGGGTAAAGTCTAGACTTTCTACTCAAGTCTTTGACTGGATGTCCAACATTCAGAATCAGAAGGGAGGCTGATTTAACTGAGTTCACAATTGGTCTCCATCTGTGTGGCTGCTCTTTATAAAGTTCGAAAGCTTTCAGAGGTATCAAAAATTTGAAAGATGTTCAGATGCAAACAGTAGAAGTGTTCACACGCATGTCACATGCATGGTGCTTATAAGAAAGGAATTCTCCCAATTCCTTTTCACCTCCTTATCAACAGTTTGTAAAGAGGGGCCATGAATAAATACAGGATCAACCAAAGTACTTGAAGAGTAGCTGAGATATGAGTATAAGGCAGTGAGGCAAACTGAATGCCAAGGGTCATAGAATCATAGAATAGAATCATAGAATCCCTAGAGTACAGAAGGAGGCCATTCAGCCCTTCAGGTTTCCCCCAACAACAATCCCACCGAGGCCCTATCCCATAACCACACAAAATTACCCCGCTAATCCCTCTAACCTAGGCATCCCAGGACACTAAGGGACAATTTAGGATGGCCAATACACCTAACCCACACATCTTTGGACTGTGGGAGGAAACCGGAGCACCCGCAGAAAACCCACACAGACACGAGGAGAATGTACAAACTCCACACAGAGTGACCAAAGCTGGGAATCGAACTCAGGTTCCTGGAGCTGTGAGGCAGCAGTGCTAACCAGTGTGTCACCATGCCACCCGGTCATGTTTACTAAATCCTTGCTCTTGGAACCATCTTCAAATTCTATAAGCCACATGTTGAAGATAGACAACAGGGGCGATCTTGCCAGAATTTGGCTGAGTGTTGTTTCCGCCGAGGAAAACGGTATGTTTTTCTCCAGAGAAACTGGTCAGTTTTCTCTCCAGATCTTACCACATTCTGTCAAAAAAAAGCAGCTGGGTGTGATTCGCATGGGGGGAGGGGCAGCTAAACACACCAGCAAAGCCCAGCTGCACTGAGATCGGGGTGCCATGTTTAAAGGGCGTCCCAATCAGAAGATGAAGATGAATGATCCTCCTCCCTCCCAGCCCACCACGGAGGTTCAGTCCCACCCTGATTGGAGTAGGCATTCACCCCTCCCCGAACAGTCACTGCTACCCCCCCCTCCCTTCCTCACAAAGATCAGACTCTCCCTCCCACCAGACAGTCAGTGCCGGCAGCTCCTCCTACTTTCCACCGAACATTGGATCCCTTTGCCCCTGAACCCCCCATCCACACAGTCAATGCTGGCACCCGCTCTCACTCCCCCAAGTGGCTATCGCTGGCATCCCCAGCACCAGCTCCCACATCCGCTCCCGGCCACTACCATGTGGAAATGAATTCCCCCCCCCATGAGGCTCCCATTGGGGTCTGCCCCGGCACTACCCATGGCACAGGTTGACACTGCCAGGTTGACATGGGCATGGTGCCATCCTGGCAGTGCCAACCTGTGCCGGGGGCAGTTCAGGGGGCATTGAAAGAGCACTGCCTGGCTATGTCCCTCTCCCTCAAGGGCTATATTCACCTTTACACCCCTGGGGCATTTCCCACCACAGATTCACATCTGGGTGAACCTGCTGTAATCTGCACCAATGTGGCACCAAGTCAGCATGGCGTGAATAAATGGCGGGGGATCAATACCTGGCGGGGGAGGGTTAATCATATTTAAAGTTTATTCATTAGTGTCACAAGTAGGCTTACATTAACACTGCAATGAAGTTACTATGAAAATCCCCCAGTCGCCACACTCCAGCGCCTGCTTGGGTACACTGAGGGAGAATTTAGCATGGCCAATGTACCTAACCAGCACGTCTTTCAGACTGTGGGGAGAAACCGGAGCACTCAGAGGAAACCCACGCAGATACGGGGAGAATGTGCAGACTCCACACAGACAGTGACCCAAGCCGGGAATCAAACCCGGGTCCCTGGAGCAGGGATTGCTAACCACTGCGCCGCCGTGCCGCCCTACTGTGCCACCATGCTATCAGCTATAGGGTGAGAAAAAAAATCAAACAACTTGGTCATTTTGTGAGATGCCCTGTGTCTCAGCGGGTAACATACTTGTGTCTAACACAGAATCTTGAGCACAAATATTAAGGCTGGCACTCCAGTGCAATACAAAGGAAGTGATATACTGTCAGTGGCATCTTCTTTCAGATGAGATCTTAAAGTGAGACTTCACATCTGAACCTCTCAAGTGGACATAAACAATTCCATAGTGTTATTCTGAGAGGGGTGGAGGAGTTACCCCTAGCCCTGGCCAATATTTATCCCTCAATCAACATCACAAGTACAAGTTCTCTGCTCTTTATTAAATTCCTATTTTTGGGAGTTTGTCGAGTACAATTTGACTGCTTTTATTCCTCCATTACAACAGAGGCTGCACTTCAAAATGTATCATTGGCCGTAACGTGCTTTTGGATGTCCTCTGGTCATGGAGTGCAAAAGAAATTTAAACGCAAGTCTTTTTTTAATCCAATAAATGTCTCGACATTATATGCATAAATCTAGAAATGACACTCTCGAAATACAAATGCTTCATGCTTATTTTTAGCAGATAAAACCCTCTGATAAAATAGCATACAGAGGAATGCTGCATGAATCCAACAAATAATCATCTGCTGATATTACAAACGGTACTGATGAAGCCGGAATGCCGAGAATATATTCATTTCTGAATTCATTTGATGTGTACAAGATTAATGAACGTAGCAGTCATAACAAAGTGGATGAATTGGCAGCTCAAATGGAAATAAATATGTATGAACTGATAGCCGTCCCAGAAACATGGTTGTAAGACAACAAAGACCGGTACCTAAATGTTAAGGGTACATGACATTTCAGAAGGATAGAAAGCTAGGCAAAGGTGATGGGGTAGCTCTGTTAATTAAGGATGACTTTAGTGCAATGGTGAGAGATGACCTTCCTTCTAAAGATCAAAGTGTAGTATCAGGTTGGGTAGAGATAAGAACTAGCAAAGATATGAGGTCCCCTGTGGGAGTAGTTTATGGATCCCTTATTAGTCGCTGCACTGCAAGATGGGGCATGCAAGAAGAAACAATGGGCAGTTGTGAGAAAGGTATGACAATAATCAAAGGTGACTTCAACCTACATATAGATCGGATGAATCTGATCCGCAGCCTGGAAGATGTCTTTGTAGAATACTTTTGAACCGTTACTTAGAAAAGCACATTCTGGAGCCAATCATAGTGCAGACTACTCTAGACCTGGTAATTGCAATGAAACAGGATTAATCAATGACCTCATAGGAAAGGCAACCCTAGGTAGCAGTGATCGTAACATGCCTAAATTTTGACCTAGTTTGAGGGAAGAAGAGTGGGTCTCAGAGTTGGGTTTTAAACTTAAATAAAGGCAGTAATAAAGGCATGCAGTGAAGAAAGCTGGTCAATGTGAAATAGAAAATTAGATTAAGGGATAGGTTAGTCAAGATGCAGTGGCAGATACTTAAGGAGATATTTCATACCACTTAATAAAGATACAGTCCTGTGAGAAAGAAAGACTCTAGGGGAAGGACACACATGGCCAACTAAGGAAGTTAAATGTAGTAACAAATTGAAAGAACAAGCATTCAATTCCACAAAGATTAGTGGTCGGTCAAAAGTTTGGATAGAAGATAAAAAAAAGCAATGACTTAATAAAAGAGGGAGAAATTAGAGCATGAGATAAAGGTAGCTAGAAATATACAAAGCAGATAGTAAGGGTGCCTACGTGTATTTAAACAGCAAAAGAGTAAATGAAGTGATAATTTGTCCTCTAGGTTGTGAGTCTGGAAATTAATGAAAGAAAATGAAGGAAATGCTGGATGAATTAAACAAGTATTTTATGTCAATCTTCAACATAAAAGATACAAACGGCATTCCAGAGATATTTGAAAATTTAGAAGTGAGAGGGAGGAAGGAACTTAAAACTATTACATTCAGCAGGCAAATGATGCTGGGAAAAATATTAGAGTTAAAGGCCGATAAGGTCCCAGATCCTAATGGACTTCATCCACAGGCTCATAAAAGAAGTGACTGCTGAGATTGTAGATGCATTTGTTATAGTTTTCCAAAATTTCTTAAATTCTGGAAACATCCAATTAGATTGAAAAATAGTGAATGTAACTCTTCTATTCAAGAAAGCAGAAAACTATCACCTGTCATTGGGAAAATGCTGAAATCTTACATTAAGGAAGTTAAAAACAGGACAATAATAAATCTGCCATTCAATCAAGCAGAGTCAACATACCTTTGCAAAGGGGAAATCACATTTGTTACGAATTTATCAGAATTCTTTAAGTAACTGGCAACTTGTATAAAGGAGAACCTGTGGATTTTCAGAATGTGCCACATCAAAGGTTATCACACAAAATCAGAGCTCGTTGCTGTGGGGTGTCATAGGGGCATGAATAGAGGATTGGTTAGCCAGCAGGAAAACAGAGTGCAGAGATCAATGGGTCATTATTGGGTTGGCAAGATGTAATGAGTAGCATGCCATAGGGATCAGTGTTGGACCCTCAACTATTTACTATCTACATCAATATCTCAAACTAAGGAATTGAATATATAGCTGCTAAATCTGCTGATGCTGCAAAGATAGATAGGAAAGTAAGTTTTGAAGACAATATAAGGAGTCTGCAAAGGGAGAAGTTAAGTGAATAAGCAAACATTTGGCAGATGGACTGTCATGTGGGAAAATGTGAACTTGGCCACTTTGACGGGAAGAATCAAAAAGCCGCATATTTTTTAAAAGGAGAGAAATTGCAGATTTCTGGGGTAAAGAGGGATCTGAATTTCCTGGTAGATGAACCATGAAAAGGCAGTATGCAGGTACAGCAGATGATGAGGAAGGATAATGGAATATTGTCCTTTGTTGCAAGGGAATTAAATATGAAAGTAAGGGAGTTTTGCTATAGTTACTCAGACATTGGTGAGGCCACATCTGGAGTACTGAGAACATTTTTGATCTCCTTAATTAAGAAAGGACACAATTGCTTTAGAGCAGAGAATGTTCACAGGACTGATGCGCAGGATGAAAGTATTTCCTTATGAGGGAAGGTTTGACAGCATCTATTGGAGTTTAGAAGAATGAAAGGTTACCTCATTGAAACATATAGGGGGCAATCTTAACAAAACAAATTCCAAATGCCGAATGAGCGTGAAAACTGGAGAGCTTCAGATCCTTTTTTTCGCGAGACCACAAATGAAACGTTATGCACTTAGTCCTATGCACAATCTGATTCGTGCCAGTAGAGGGAGTGGACAGAGTCTATTCTTGCAGGAAAGGCGGCTGCTCACACTAGAGAGTACTATCGCACATGCGCAGATCAACCATGAACTTATCAAATGGCAGAGCGGACTCGAGTTGCCAATTGGCCTACTCTTGCTCCTACTTTGTACGCTCCGAGATTAAAAGTATGAAGGGATTATATCGCAGCCAAATTTGCTGATGATACAAAAATAGGTAGGAAAGCAAGTTGTGAGGAGGATACAAAGTGGTACATTTTCCAGTTCCGCCTGCTGCAGGAGTCATTGCGGGCAGGACAGAAAATCTGACAGACCATTGAAAGATTTGTTGACCTTGGCTTCATGAGTAGCGGAGCAGGTTCAATGGGCTGAATGGCCTATTCCTACTCCAATTCCTTTTGATATCATGTTCACCCCCCCCCCCTCCTCCCCCCCCCCCCCCACCCACCCACCCACCCACCTCCTCCCCACCAACCCTCCAATTGCCAATTCTGCAGCTAATCTAAGTCAAGGCCCTCAGACAAGTGATGCTTTTGTGGAGAAGGCGAATAAGTTCGCAGACTGATACGAGTTCAGGTTGAAAACCTATTCTGGCTTCATTTAATAAAAGCAAAGAGATTTGACTAAGTGCTTCCACTTAGTTGAGGTTTGTTACACTTGCAGACCCCCGGGAGTGGATGGCAGTCTGGCGATCCTGTCTTCTCAGGTTCACAGTCACATAATGGGATTTAGTGACTAAAAGAAAGCCCCCTATCTTACTGCATCATCCCTATCAGCCTCCTTTCAGAGCAGAGGTGCTAACACTGCTGCAGCTGATCTCATTTATTGAATCTGAGTCTGTCCAATTTGATCAAATTAGAGAAGCTTCCACTGACATTTATGGATTATGACAGAGCTCAGTGTAAACTGCAGCAACTAACCTCATTGTGTATGACACGCAGTCGGTCTGTTGTTTGCATGCACTTTCCTGCTCCTTAACGATTTTGCATCCTTCAATTGGGAACTGTGACAATGGAATTTATGCAGAAATATATTTGCTGTCTTTCACTCAAGTAAATAGGTCACAGCTATTAATCACAGGGCATCGTCACCCTTGCTTTATGGAAGGGTCTTGAAGGCCATTAGCCTAATGCAAAATATGTTTGACAAACAATTTGTCTGTTTACCTATGCACTGAAAGGTTTCACGGTTTGCAGTGAAATCTATCAATAGCTGGTGAGAACCACGTTGCTATTCCCTTGCAGTAACAAATAAACTGGACAATAATAGCACTGAACCATAGGGAAAAAAAAACTGTGGCCATTTCAATCCCCTGCGTCTTCAGCTACCTAAGTCCCAAGCCCTGGAATTCTATCCCTAAAACTCTCCCTCCATTGTTCCATTTCACTCCTTAAAAACTATCTCTCACCTGCCCTGATATTTCATTTAGCTTGATGCCAAATTTTGTTTGACATGCGACGGGGAGGCGATGGCCAAGTGGTATTATTGCTGGAGTATTATTCCGGAAACTCAGCTCATGTTCTGGGGACCCGGATTCCGAGGATGTCCCGAGGCATGGTACATTGGGGAAACCATGCAGACACTACGACAATGGATGAATGAACACTGCTCGACAATCACCAGGCAAGACTGTTCTCTTCCTGTTGGGGAGCACTTCAGCGGTCACGGGTATTCGGCCTCTGATCTTCGGGTAAACGTTCTCCAAGGAGGCCTTCACGACACACGACAGAGTCGCTGAGCAGAGACTGATAGCCAAGTTCCGCACACATGAGGATGGCCTCAACCGGGATCTTGGGTTCATGTCACACTATCTGTAACCCCCACGACTTGCCTGGACTTGCAAAATCTCATTAGCTGTCCTGTCTGGAGACAATACACATCTCTTTAACCTATGCTTAATGCTCTGTCCACTCACATTGTCTGTACCTTTAAGACTTGATTGCCTGTAAAGACTCACATTCCAATCATTATTCTGTAAATTGAGTTTGTGTCTCTGTATGCCCTGTTTGTGAGCAGATCTCCTACCACCTGACGAAGGAGCAGCACGCTCCGAAAGCTAGTGGTGTTTGCTACCAAATAAACCTGTTGGACTTTAACCTGGTGTTGTAAGACTTCTTACTGTGTTTACCCCAGTCCAACGCCGACATCTCCACATCTGGTACTGAATATGCCAGACTAGATTAGTCTGTTGGAGTAGGACACGAAACCATCATTTACTGGCTCAAAGGTTGTGATTGGTAATCACTGAGCCACAGCCTGCACTAAAAAACAGGAGAGTGGGACACCCAGTAGGAAGAATTCATGCCCTTCTTTCCATGTGTAGCTTGGGTCTTGATAAACTCACTCTCATGAACTCAGGTCTGAACTCAAATCTTATACCAAGATCTGGAGCTAGGGGGCAGTGAACCCTTCAACTGCCAGGAGCTGGATTATCAAGGGTCAACATCACCCATAACCCAAACCTATGCCCCCCGCCCTCCCAACCAATCTTTGATCTGACTGCCAAAGACTGTTCTTGTGAGGTCCACAGATGGTCTCCTGTAGCCCAGGTAGTAGGACTACCCAGTTTCTGTCAAGACTCCAATCAAATGCATGGCAATGAAGCCTGATGGTGTCCTTTGAGAAATTATTTTGTGAGGTGTAGGCGTGGCTGACAAGTCAGCATTTGTCACCCACTCCTAATATGCCCTTGACCTGAGTGGGGCTTGCTGGGCTATTTCCCAGGGCAGTTAAGTGTCAACCACATTACTGTGGTTCTAGCATCACATGAAGGCCAGACCAGGTAAGGATGGCAGATTTCCTTCCTTAAAGGGCTTTATTGAACCAGATGGGGTTTTACAACAATCAGTGATAGATTACTAACTAACCCTATGTTCCTTTTAAAGAACAAATTCCATTAGCTGCTGGGGTGGGATTTGAACCCAAGTCCCCAGAGCATTTTCCTGGGCCTATTGGATTACCAGCATGCCACCATCTCCCACCATTCTGTTGACATAACTATGGTTTTGTTGAATGCTGTCCTTCATTACTTGGACATATTAAGCGTTGAGTCCAGACAGGATCCGAGGACCTTATTCAACTTCATTCTTAGTTACTCTAACATCACAATGGCACAGTGGTTAGCACTGCTGCCTCACAGTGTCAAGGACCCAGATTCAATTCCAGCTTTGGGTGACTGTGTGGAATTTGTAGGTTCTCTCCGTGTCTGCATGGGTTTGCACCAGTTTCCTCCCACACTCCAAAGATGTGCGGGTAGGTTGATTGGCCATGCTAAATTGCCCCTTAATGTGGGCCTGGGTGGGATTGTTGTCGGTGCAGGCTCGATGGGCTGAATGGTCTCCTTCCAGGATTGCAATGGGATCTTGATCAATTGGGCCAGAGGGCTGATGAATGGTAGATGGAGTTTAATTTAGACAAATGCGAGATGATGCATTTTGGTAGATCGAACCAGGGCAGGACTTACTCAGTTAATGGTAGAGTGTTGGGGAGATTTATAGAACAAAGAGATCTAGGGGTACAGATTCGTAGTTCCTTGAAAATGGAGTCCCAGGTGGACAGAATGGTGAAGAAGGTATTCAGCATGCCTGGTTTTATTGGTCAGAACATTGAATACATAGGGATTCTATGAACCGATTATGAAGTATGCATGCTATCCCTTTGCAATTCATTTTGAACTTCAAAAAGAAAAATGCCATGTTTGTTTGACAGCCAAAGTAAAAACAGAGAATTCTGAAATACAGTTGAGCGCGTAGAGAAAAGAGTTAACGTTCAGATCCATGACCTTTTCTCAGAACATTCAGCTTCCCTGTTCTGACCAAGCATCTTATTTGGTTCATTCTGTAGTTGCAAGATATCCTCCTCGAAATCGAACCAAGTTACACTGAGTTTCAAATTCCAACTTACTGATATAAATTGGAAGTGGCAGCAGTCCTAACAATGAGGCCTGAGATATCTCACTCAGTATTCCCACCTCCCCATAAAGCTGGCATTACCTCAGAATTTGTTGTCTTTTATCCTTCATCCAGTGTCTCATCCATATCCAAGTTTTCACCTGAATCCCGGAGTTGTTTTGATTTTGATTTGATTTATTATTGTCACATGTATGAGTATACAGCATTGTTTCTTGCGCGCTATGCAGACGAAGCATAGAGGGTGGAGAATGTCGTGTTACAGTCATAGCTAGGGTGTAGAGAAAGGTCAACTTAATACAAGGTAGGTCCATTCAAAAGTCTGATGGCAGCAGGGAAGAATTTGATTTGATTTGATTTATTATTGTCACATGTATTAATATACATTGAAAAGTATTGTTTCTTGCATGCTATACAGACAAAGCATACCATTCATGGAGAAGGAAAGGAGATAGTGCAGAATATAGTGTTACTGTTATAGCTAGGGTATACAGAAACATCAGCTTAATGTGACATAATCTGATGGGAGCAGGGAAGAAACTGTTCTTGAGTCGGCCGATACGCAACCTCAGACTATCGTATCTTTTTTCCGATGGAAGAAGGTGGAAGAGTGTATGTCCATGATGTGTGGGGTGCTTGATTATGCTGGCTGCTTTTCCGAGGCAGACGGAAGTGTAGACAGTGTCAATGGATGGGAGGCTGGTTTGAGTGAAAGATTGGGCTTCGTTTACGATCCTTTGTAGTTTATTGCGGTCGTGGACAGAGCAGGAGCCTTACCGAGCTGGGATACAACCGGAAAGAATGCTTTCTATGGTGCATCTGTAGGCGTTAGTGAGTGTTGTCGCGGACATGCCAAATTTCCTTAGTCTCCTGAGAAAGTAGAGGTGTTGGTGGGCTTTCTTATAATGTCGGCATGGAGCGACCAGGGCAGGTTGTTGGTGATCTGGACACCTAAAAACCAGAAGATCACCACCATTTCTACTTCATCCCCATTGATGTAGACAGAGGTATGCCCTCAGCTATGCTTCCTGAAGTCGATGGCTATCTCCTTCATTTTGTTGACATTGAGGGAGAGATTACTGTCTTTGTACCATTTCACCAGATTCTCTATCTCTTCCCTGTATTGCGTCTCATCATTGTTTGAGATCCGACCCACAACAGTGATGTCATTAGCAAACTTAAAAATCAAGTTGAAGGGGAATTTGGCCATACAGTCAGAGGTGTATAAGGAGTATAGTAAGGGGCTGAGGACACAGCTTTGCGGAGCACCAGTGTTGAGGATGATCATGGAGGAGGTATTGTTGCCTATCGTACCTGAGTGCGGTCTGTGGGATAGGAAATCTAGGATCCAGTTGCAGAGGGAAGAGCCGGGCCCCAGGCCATGAGGTTTAGAGATGAGTCTCATAGAATAACGGTGTTAAAAACTGAGCTATGTCTGTAGTCTATGAATAGGTGTCTGACATAGGTGTCTTTGTTATCTAGGTGTTTCAGGGTTGAGTGCAGGGCCAGGGAAATGGCGTCTGCTATGGACCTGTTGCGGCGATAGGCGAACTGTAGTGGATCCAGGCAGTCTGGGAGGCAGGAATTGATTCGTGCCATGACCAGCCTTTCGAAGCACTTCATAATAATGGATGTCAGAGCCACCGGCCGATAGTCATTAAGGCACGCTGCCTGGCTTTTCTTTGGTACCTGGATGATGGTTCTATGTATTTAGTAACTATTCACATGGAAACTTTTCAAATGTTTTTTGGAAGTCCAAATGCAAAAGATTGTCGAATTTATCACCATTGATTTGAGTTGTTGTTCCCTCATAGAAATTATGGAGGAAGAATCTTCTTTGTGTTTTGTTTATTAGGTTGGCTGCACAGATATGCCTCAGGTTTACTTCTGAAAATCAATTTTATTATTAAGGCTATAGATTTTGTAGATGGCTGTGTTTGTTTTGTTGATATTTGTGAATAAGGGCCCATAAAGAACAAAGATTGGATACGTAACACAGAACATAGAACATAGAACAGTACAGCACAGAACAGGCCCTTCGGCCCATGATGTTGTGCCGAGCTTTATCTGAAACCAAGATCAAGCTATCCCACTCCCTATCATCCTGGTGTGCTCCATATGCCTATCCAATAACCGCATAAATGTTCCTAAAGTGTCTGACTCCACTATCACAGCAGGCAGTCCATTCCACACCCCAACCACTCTCTGCGTAAAGAACCTACCTCGGACATGCTTCCTATATCTCCCACCATGAACCCTATAGTTATGCCCCCTTGTAATAGCTCCATCCACCCGAGGAAATAGTCTTTGAACGTTCACTCTATCTATCCCCTTCATCATTTTATAAACCTCTAGTAAGTCTCCCTTCAACCTCCTCCGCTCCAGAGAGAACAGCCCTAGCTCCCTCAACCTTTCCTCATAAGACCTACCCTCCAAACCAGGCAGCATCCTGGTAAATCTTCTTTGCACTCTTTCCAGCGCTTCCACATCCTTCTTATCGTGAGGTGACCAGAACTGCACACAATATTCCAAATGTGGTCTCACCAAGGTCCTGTACAGTTGCAGCATAACCCCACGGCTCTTAAGCTCCAACGCCCTGTTAATAAAAGCTAACACACTATAGGCCTTCTTCACAGCTCTATCCACTTCAGTGGCAACCGTCAGAGATCTGTGGATATGGACCCCAAGTTCTCTCTGTTCCTCCACAGTCTTCAGAACCCTACCTTTGACCCTGTAATCCACATTTAAATTAGTCCTACCAAAATGAATCACCTCACATTTATCAGGGTTAAACTCCATCTGCCATTTTTCAGCCCAGCTTTGCATCCTATCTATGTCTCTTTGCAGTCTACAACAGCCCTCCACCTTATCCACTAATCCACCAATCTTGCTGTCATCAGCAAATTTACTGATCCACCCTTCAGCCTCTTCCTCTAAGTCATTAATAAAAATCACAAATAGCAGAGGACCAAGCACTGATCCCTGTGGCACTCCACTAGCAACCTGCTTCCAGTCCGAAAAATCCACCACCACCCTCTGTCTTCGATCAGATAGCCAGTTACCTATCCAATCGGCCAACTTTCCCTCTATCCCACACCTCCATACTTTCATCATAAGCCGACCATGGGGGACCTTATCAAACGCCTTACTAAAATCCATGTATATGACATCAACTGCCCTACCTTCATCAACACACTTAGTTACCTCCTCAAAAAATTCAATCAAATTTGTGAGGCACGACTTGCCCTTCACGAATCCATGCTGACTATCCCGGATTAATCCGCATCTTTCTAAATGGTCGTAAATCCCATCTCTTAGGACCTTTTCCATCAACTTACCAACCACTGAAGTAAATGTTGCCTTTCTGTTTTGCTGGCATAACGGCACAGGATGTTTTGGTCTTTCTTTCTATTTCTATCTGTGCAAGATTGTTTTTGAGATAACCTGTCTTGGATACTGGTTGCTAGCACTGTCTCAGCAAATCAGTTCTTATTTCACTGACACGGAAGCTGAGCTCAGGTGCCCTCTATGTCTTGTGTTTGGGGGAATAGAACTAGGGGGTGCAGCCTCAAAATAAGGGGAAGCAGATTTAGGACTGAGTTGAGGAGGAACGTCTTCACACAAAGGGTTGTGAATCTGTGGAATTCCCTGCCCAGTGAAGTTGAGGCTACCTCAGTGAATGTTTTTAAGGCAAGGATAGATACATTTTTGAACAGTAAAGGAATTGAGGGTTATGGTGAGCGGGCGGGTAAGTGGAGCTGAGTCCACAAAAAGATCAGCCATGATCTTATTGAATGGCGGAGCAGGTTCGAGGGGCCAGATGGCCTACTCCTGCTCCTAGTTCTTATGTTCTTATGTTTGGAATTTTAGCCAATAGTGTGCACTGAATAAACAGCATAGGGCAGCAGACAGCAAGAATAGAAATTATTGATCTTTTTTTCTTGATAACTGTAAATTGTCCATGTTTCACAACCTTCAGTAAGTTGCTGGGAGCAACAAGTCTTCCTGTGTCCAACCTTGCCACCAGCGAGAGCACAAGGTTCCATTTGGCCCATCGAGTCTGCATCGACCCTCTGAAAAAGCATTCTACCCAGATCCAACCCCCAGCTCAATCCCCATGACCCCGCGCATTTAATATGGCTAATTCGCTTAACCTGCACATGTTTGAACTGTGTGGGTGCCACAGCACCCAGAGGAAACCCAAACAGATATGGGAAGAACTCCACACAGAGGGTCACCCAAGGATTGAACCTGGTGTTGTAAGGCAGCAGTGCTAACTGTGCCACCGTGCCCATGAGAATAGGTTGAAGAGGGTGGGACTCTTCTCCTGGGACAGAAGAAGGCGAAGAGGAGATTTCATAATCATGAGGGGGCTGGACAGAGTAGATGGAGGGAAACTGCTCCTACTCATAAAAGCATTGGCCACAAGAGAGCACAGATTAAAGTGATTTGTAAAGGAAGCAAATGTGATATGAGAAAAAACTTTTCCACACAGAGAATGATTTGTGTCTGGAATGCACTGTCTGATGTGGTGGAGGCAGGTTCAATCAAAGCAATCAATGGCATTAGATGATTATCTGAATGGTAATAATGTGCAGGGGTATGGGGAAAAGGCAGGGAAATAATACAAATAAATAATACTCATTTGGAGAGCAGGTGCAGACATGATGGGCCAAATGGCCTCCTTTTGCACTATATCAAATCTGTAATTCTGTGATCTGCTGCCAAAATGCTCATTCATGCTTCCCTTACATCCAGATTCAATTACTCATGCCTTACCTCCACGTTCTACTCTCATAAACTTAAGGTTATCTAAAGCTCTGCTGCCTTAATTTGCACCAAGTTGCATTACCTTATCATTCCTGTTCTCACTGCTCAAGCAAAGTTCTGGGCTGAGATTTTCCACTCCTGTTCACGTTGGGCAGGTGGAGCAATGGGAGAGGAAAATAGCGCGAGAAGTACAAAGCCGTGTTTTACGTTGGCATGGAAACTTGCTGCGATTGTCTCCTCAATGGTGGGCCGTGTTCCCACCATTCAATGAGGGGAACCTCATTTGAATACGTTAGCATCACATTATCGGGCCCCCTCCCCCCACCGTCAAAAAGTCCACCACAGCAGTCTGATATCAGAACAGCATGAAGCATGGACTTGCTCCTAAAGGCATGCACCTGATGAGCAGACACCCAAGGGGAGCTCAGTGGTGAGCACAGCGCTTGTGGACTGGTCCATGTATTCAGGGAGGAAGGGTTCTTGACAAAGGGGACACCAAGCTTGACTCATGGGTCACTAGGCTTGATGACTCCAGGGTATTGGGGGCCTGGTCAGGTGAGACTGGGGTTTTGACTCTGGGGCAGTTTACTCTGGGGCAGATGGGATGATGTGGGGAGGGGTGGGGCCGGGGGATGGGGTGGCAGTGGAGGTGAGATCAGGGAGTGACTCTAAGGAAGATGGGGGGAGGGCTCCCCTGCGGAGTTGGAGCTGAAGTAGTCACAGGAAGAGGGGAATCAGATGGATGGGGCATTCCTGGAGTCTCCTGGATGGATGGCCCTGGAATGTGCACCAGTTGGTCCCCCTCCGTGTGCGTACTGAGAGCTCTTGGTTTCCTCCCTGGAATGGAGGGGCAGCTGGAATGAGAAGCCCTACCATCCTCTTTGATTCCATTTGATTTATTATCGTCACGTGTATTAGCATACAATGGAAAGTATTGTTTCTTGTGTACTATACAGACAGAGCATACCATTGATAGAGAAGGAAACAAGAGAGTGCAGAATGTAGTGTTCCAGTCATAGCTAGGGTGTAGAAAAAGATCAACTTAATGCGAGGTTGGTCCATTCATACGTCTGACGGCAGCAGGGAAGAAGCTACTCTTGAGTCGGTTGGTACGTGACCTCAGACTTGTGTCTCTTTATCCTGACCATTTGTAGTTTTTTGCGGTCTTGGGCAGAGCAAGAGCAATACCAAGCTGTGATACAGCCAGAAAGAATGCTTTCTATGGTGACTCTGTAAAAGTTTGGGCAAAGAACGAGAGGAAGAGGAAACCAGGGTTACTGTGGCCGGCTCAGGGTGTTGACGAGGAGATTGGGGGAGGGGTAGTTAGTGGGGGGGGTGGGGTAGCCAAGTGGTCAGATGTCAGCATGATCCAGTGAGGTATCATAGAATCATAGAATGATTCAGTCACATCAGGTCGGAGTGTTGGTCAGGATGTTGGAGCAAGGAGGAAGTTGGGGGACTGTTATCGCGTGTGATTCAGGAAAGGTCAATTCTGTAGCTACGCAGTAATTTGACTCGGATTTTTCTGCCTATTTCCTGGGTAACTATTCAGGTCAATCCCACAGAACAGCCCAAAGACTCTGATGGCAATCTTGAGCCCGCACTCTTGCCGGCAAGAACGCAACTTCAGATCATCCCATCCACTTGCTGGTGACAACATCTGGTTCGCACTCATAACTGGGATGAACCTGATTTACATGAGCTTGCATACACTTTACTGTAACTAAATACCCCCTGCTGTATCCTAACCCCTTGCCATATCTTTAAATAAGTTCATACAGACGTGAACCTGTCGTGGGAATCACTCCGGGAGGGTAAAGGTAAGTATAACCCCCCCCGGCAATGCCTGCTGGCACTGCCCTTTGCACAGTGTGGAAGGGGCCAATGATCACTGGGGGACAAAAGGGATCGATGACTGTGGGGGTAGGGGAGAAAAAGCCGATGATTGCAAGGGGGGGGGGGGGGGGGGGGGTGGTGGTGGTGGTCGGATTGAATGCTGGCTCCGGTTGGATGTGGAGAGGGGAGCCCCTGAGTCATCCGTGTTGGGTTGGGGGAGGTTTATTGCTGCTCTGATTGGGGCAGCCTTTAAAGATGGCGTCCTGAAGTCTGAGCAACTGGGTTTTGACAGCATGTTTAGGCAGAACCCCCATTGTATTACTTGGCAGAGTGTTGTAAGATCTGGAGAGAAAACCAACGTATTTCTTTGGAGAGAAATACATCAGTTTTCCTGCAGGAAACAACACTCTGCCATTTTTTTGTAAGATTTCACCCTCCGGCACTAATTCAGTGGGTCCTGGGTCGCTAGATTAGTGCACTTTTAAATTCAAACTTTATGGGCAATTCCTACAGAGCTCAGCTTGTCGGGTCATCCACAGGGTCCCAGCATGGCACCGGAGACCTGGGCTGCTTTAAATTGTTGTTGTTATTCAAGTGCGGAGATCAAAGATTTTAGTTAACATCGTAACTGAGAAGAGAAATTGGGTGCTGGGGAAATAACAGCAAGGAATACCAGGAACAGGGGGAACATAATTCAATCCAGGACGAAGACTAAAGAAGCCATTGAAAGAAAAACAGCAAAGAGATTTCATTATGTCTTCACTCCTATACCTGCAATCGCTGTCAGGTTTATACTTACTGTCAAACCTAGCTACAGAGCTATTAGTAAAATTATTAGCCTCGAGTTTCACAATAGCTAATGAATAATTGTGTTTCTTTTGAGTTAATGGTGGCTTCTGACAAAATCCAATGATACATGAGAGCTCTGCTGCAAAGTAACGCTACAGTTTGTGCCAGATTATGGATGTGCAGGACTGTACCTTTGTTGACAGGGTAACTTGTAATTCAGTGCGGGGCAGCGTAATGGCTTCTTTAATGACTCACCAAGGGATGAGATTTGGAAGAATAAAAGGTTGTGTGGGCACAGTGCGCTTCTGTATTTAACACAATTCCCGTGAAATAATTAAGGTGGGAGTCTCAAATAATATGTTGGGGGTTTTTTTTTTCGGTCTTGTGATTTAAATTGCCTGCCGCTGTGTTCCAAAAAAAAAATGGCCTTTAACACTTTGGCCTCAATATGTTAGCAACTTCCTGTAACAAAGTGGCCGAATGACTAATAATACCTTTAGAATAGCTCTAATTATTATCGTTCTATGCATCAAAACTGACAGAATGTTCTCCACCAAGGCTGCCGCACAGAAAAAAAATACAGGTTTTCTTTTCAGTAGTAAAGATATTAGGGCCAAATTTCCTTGTCTGCCTCGCCGAATTTCAGCTCCAATTTCCAGTGGCCAGCAGAAAGGAAAAGAACCAAAATGATTGGGAGCAAGTGGTTAAGCCGGGTTTCTTTGGGATTTCAGGCTTGCCATTGTGATAATGAGGACCTTTCCCATTTCTGCTACGGTTGTCCATTTTAGATGAGTCAAGACTTGCCCTGTGAGTGACATTCCTGGTCCATAGGTAGAGATGGGAATCTTGAGTCAGATGAAGCATTTGAAACAGAGTGTAAGTGCACCCTGCCAGCAAATAGATAACCAGCAGCCGGGCCGCCAGTCCTTTTTAAGCTTTAATATCTGCACTGGTTATAATCCCCTCCGGCTTTACAATCCTCTGGGCTCCTCCACTCCTGGTCTCTTGACCGTCCCCCATTTTAATCACTCCGCCTTTCTTGGCTAGGCTTTCATTTTCCAGAGCCCAAAGCTCCGGGAATATCCTCTCTGAGTCTATAAAATTATGAGAGGCTTATAAAATTATAGATAGGATTGAGATTCGGAATCTTTTTTCCAGAGTTGAAATGTCTAATACTAGGGGACACGCATTTAAACTGAGAGGAGGAAAGTTCAAAGGAGATGTGAGGGGCAAGTTTTTTACGCAGAGAGTGGTAGGTGTCTGGAAGGTGCTGCCAGGGGCAGTGGTGAAGGCAGATACAAAAGGGGCGTTTAAGGGGCCTTTTGATAAGCGCATAAATATACATGGAATAGAGGGATATGAACCAAGGGCAGAAAGGAGGGATTAGTTTAATTTGGTGTCATGTTCTAAACAACATCGTGGGCCGAAGTGCCTGTTCCTGTGCTGTACTGTTCTATATTCTAAAGCTCTACCTCACCACCTCCCTTTCCTCCTTTTAACCACTCTTTTGACCACTTCTGATAACCAGACCTCCTATTTCATGTGGCTTGGCATCACATTTTGTTTGACAACATTCCCTTGTGAAGTACCTTGATTTGATTTGAATTTGATTTGATTTATTATTGTCACATGTTTAGATTGAATAAAGCTTTCTTACAGAAGTCTACAGTACAGAAGGAGGCCATTCGGCCCATCAAGTCTGCACCGACCATAATCCCACCCAGGCCCTATCCCCATGCATTTACCCTAGCTAGTCCCCCTGACACTAAGGGTCAATTTATCACGGCCAATCTACCTAACCCACACATCTTTGGACTGTGGGAGGAAACCAGAGCACCCGGAGGAAACCCAAGCAGACACGGGGAGAACATGTAAACCCCGCACAGACTGTGACCCAAGCCGGGAGTCGAACCTGGGTCCCTGGAGCTGCGATGCAGCAGTGCTAACCACTGTGCCACCGTGCTGCCCATGTATTGGGATACAGTGAAAAGTACTGTTTCTTGCATGCTATGCAGACAAAACATACCTTTCATAAAGTACATAAGGGAGAAGAAAAGGAGATGATGCAGAATGTAGTGTTACAGTCATAGCTAGGATGCAGAGAAAGATCAGCTTAACATAAGGTAGGTCCATTCAAAAGTCTGATGGCAGCAGGGAAGAAGATGTTCTTGAGTTGGTTGATGCGTGACTTCAGACTTTAGTATCTTTTTCCAATGGAAGAAGGTGGAAAAGAGTATGTCCAGGGTGTGTGGGGTCTTTGATTATGCTGGCTGCTTTTCCAAGGCAGCAGGAAGTGTGAATGCAGTGCTCACTGACCTACACTGATTCCTGGTTAAGCAACACATGCATTTAAAAACTGCTCATCCGTGTATTCAAACCCCTCCAAGAACATTGAAGCCACTGTCTGCTGACTCAGAGAGGTGAGAGTGCCTCCACTGAGGCAGGGCTGACACCTCACAATGTAGTAGATAGTGAATAAAGAATGACCTGTCTTACTCATGGTCATTAAGCAACTTGTCTCAGCAACTATCAACCTCAAGAAGAGATTCACACTTGGGGTGCGAATGGCACGATGTAAATAAAAGTATGTTGCTGGCGCTAGGTAGCAGCCTGAATAATCCTAGCATAATTCCTGGGTTCGTGCTCCATGAGTATTCACGGCATTGCTGTTTGTTCAGTTTCTCTATTGGATGTTCAATATTTATTGAATGAAAGAATATGAATCGTCTGAAATGGGTTTCAAGGCTAATTTAAAATGCAGCTCTTGGGTACAGACATCTAGCCCTGGTTTAGCTTCCACCCAGATGGAAGAGAGTTTTATATTTACTATGCTCAGCCCGATTGGAACAGGAAAAGTCAAGCAACCTAGGAAGTTGTCAATGTGACTGGTCACGGGACAGGGCCAGGGCTCTCCGACAACAGTGAAAATTAAAATGTGTGGTAAACAGTGCGTCAATTCTCCAAACATGTGAGTTAAGTTTAGGTGAGCTTACAATAAAAGTCCAGGTGTCAAGTCCATTTATATTGCAAGCAGTTATAAACCAAAGTTTGTGTGAGGTTATCCTGTCTAGGGAGACTCACTCCACCACTATAGACAGGTCAGACTCCAATATCAAAACATACACTGTCAGAGATGAAGCTGAAATTCCGTTCTTGTTTCTCTTTCCCGCACCTCGTGGTGCACAAGGCAGGTTTTCATCTGTTCCCACATCGAGGTTTTTCCTGGAACAGGTCACTAGCCTATTATACAATCATAGAATTCCTATAGTACAGAAGGAGGCCATTTGGCCCATCGAGCCTGCACTGACAACAACCCCACCCAGGCCCCTTCCCCGTAACACCACGTATTTACCCTAGCTAGTCCCCCTGATACTAAAGGGCAATTTAGCATGGCCAATCCACCTAACCTGCGCATCTTTGGAGTGTGGGAGGACACCAGAGCACCCGGAGGAAACCCACGCAGATACAGGGAGAATGTGCAAACTCCACATAGACAGTCACTCGAAGCCAGAATTGAACCCAGGTTTCTGGCACTGTGAGGCAGAAGTGCTAACCACTGTGCCACCGTGCCACCCCTGTCATCAGGAGTGCATGTAGGAGTGCAGTCCACATCAATCATGGATTGACAGAAGACTCTCCTGCTCTTGCAACCTGTCATTGGAAATGTGCTGGCAGATTGATATTCAACCTGTTGACCGCGTTATGAACACACCTTCCTGGGGTTGGACTCAAGCCCAGAGCTCCTGGCTCAAAGGCAGGGATGTTACCCATAGAACCACAAGACCTCCCTAATGCTATTGCTGGTGAAAATTACATATTAGATCCCCTGTTACAATGTCATTTTTCAGAAAAAAATGAAACTCATTAATGGGAGAAATCTTTGTTTATTGGAAATGGAACACTTCCATTTTTGGTACCAAAATGTTGACATTAACTATTCTATTGGCTATAAATTAGCATGCTATAGCCCTGGATATATTTTAATGCCAACCTTTTAGCAAGGCTCTGGTTATTGCACTACACTTGCCAGCTTCTGATTTTCCACTGGGGTTTACAGGAGTGAGGGGTGACTTAATTGAAGTATGTAAGATCCTGAACCGTATTGCCAAGGTGGACATGGAAAGAATGTTTCCCCCTGTGGGTGACTCCAGAACTAGGGACCACTGTTTTACAATTAGTGGTCATCGTTTTAGCAGAGAGATGAGGAGAATTGCTTTCTCTCAGAGGGGTGTGCAACCTTCGAACTCTTGGCCTCAGAAGGTGATGGAGGCAGGGCCGTTGAATATTTTGAGGGCAGAGGTAAATAGATTCTTGTTTAGGCAAGGGAATCACAGGCATAAATGGGAATGAGGAACTTGAAACACAAGCAGATCAGCCATGAATTTATTGAATCGCAGAGCAGGCTCAAGGGGCCAAATGGCCTCTTTCTGCTCCTATTTTGTATGTTCAAATGTTGATACGTATGTTCATGCCTACACCCATTCAATTCAAAGGGCAGAAAATTATGCGTGTTCAAAAAGAGACAAACTCAAACATTCACTCCCTCCACTACTGATGCACAGCGGCAGCCGTGTGTACCATCCACAAGATGCACTGCAGAAACTCACTAAGGCTCCTTAGGCAGCACCTTATAAAGCCATGGCCGTTACCATCAAGAAGAATCAGGGCAGCAGACACATGGGAACACCAGCATCTGGAAGTTCCCCTCCAAGTCACTCAGCATCCTGACTTGGGAATATATCACTGTTCCTTCACTGTCACTGGGCCAAAAGTCTGGAATTCCCTCCCTAATGGCACTGTGGGTGTACTTACACCTCAGGGCCTTCAGTGATACAAGAAAGCAGTTCATTACCACCTTCTAAAGGGCAATTAATGAATGCTTGTCCAGCCTGTGATATCCTCATCCTGTGAATGAATTTAAAAAAAATCCTGGTCCAAATTTCTATTAAGACCAAAAATACATACAGTTATCGATGTTATAACATGAAAATTCCATGGGAAATTCAGTGCTGGTTAATTCAATATTTATCAATAATTTTCAGCTGTCAGTCATATTTTGTCATCAGCTTAGTTCAATGGTAACGCTCCTGTCTCTCACGGGTTCAAACACTGCTTCACTATTTCAGTACACAACATAGATTAACAGTCGAAAGTATTGCTCTGGGAGTCTTGCATCACTGAGGAGTCAATTGTATGAATACATTTTCCTCACTGTTAATTATAAATAAGTGATGTGGAGATGCCGGCGTTGGACTGCGGTAAACACAGTAAGAAGTCTAACAACACCAGGTTAAAGTCCAACAGGTTTATTTGGTTGCAAAAGCCACTAACGTTCGGAACAGGCTGTCCCTTCGTCAGGTGGGCGGGAGTTCTGATTACAAACAGGGCACAAAGACACAAACTCAATTTACATTTTCGTTAAGACCCCTAAGCTAATCCCAATTGCCTGCATTTGGCCCATATCTCTCTATACCCATCGTACCCATATAACTATCTAAATGCTTTTTAAAAGATAAAATTGTATCCGCTTGGAATAAACTACCTCTGGCAGCTTGTTCCAGATACTCACCACCCTTTGTGTGAAAAAGGTGCCCCTCTGGACACTTTTGTATCTCTCCCCTCTCACCTTAAAGCTATGCTCTCTTGTTTTAGATTCCCCTACCTTTGGGAAAAGATATTGACTATCAAGCTGATCTGTGCCCCTCATTATTTTATAGACTTCTATAAGATCACCCCTCAGCCTCCTATGCTCCAGAGAAAAAAGTCCCAGTCTATCCAGCCTCTCCTTATAACTCAATCCATCAAGTCCCGGTAGCATCCGAGTAAATCTTTTCTGCACTCTTTCTAGTTTAATAATATCCTTTCTATAATAGGGTGACCAGAATTGCGCACAGTACTCCAAGTGTGGCCTTACCAATGTCTTGTACAACTTCAACAAGACGTCCCAACTCCTGTATTCAATGCTCTGACCGATGAAACCAAGCATGTCGAATGCCTTCTTCGCCACTCTGTTCAACTGTGACTCCACTTTCAAGGAGCTATGAACATGTACCCCTAGACCTCTTTGTTCTGTAACTCTCCCCAACGCCCTACCATTAACTGAGTAAGTCCTGCGTGATTCAATCTACCAAAATGCATCACCTCGCATTTATCTAAATTAAACTCCATCTGCCATTCGTCAGCCCACTGGCCCAATTGATCAAGGTCCTGTTGCAATTGGAGATAATTTTCTTCATTGTGAGAGGGAGGTCATGCCTCACTAACCTGGTGGTGTTATTTGAAGAAGTGACCAAAATGGTTGACGAAGGAAGGGCCGTGGATGTTGTCTATATGGACTTTAGTAAAGCGCTTGACAAAGTCCCTCATGGTAGGCTAGTGAAAAAGGTTGGATCCCATGGGATAAAGGGGGAGGTGGCTAGATGGGTGGAGAACTGGCTTGGTCATAGAAGACAGAGGGTGGTAGTGGAAGGGTCTTTTTCCGGCTGGAGGCCTGTGACTAGTGGTGTACCGTAGGGCTCTGTATTGGGACCTCTGCTGTTTGTGATTTATATAAAGGATCTGGAAGAAGGAGTAACTGGGGTGATCAGTAAGTTTGCGGACGACACAAAACTGGCAGGACTTGCAGATAGTGAGGAACATTGTCAGAGGCTACAGAAGGATATAGATAGGCTGGAAATTTGGGCAAGGAAATGGCAGATGGAGTTCAATCCTGATAAATGCGAAGTGATGCATTTTGGTGGGAATAATGTAGGGAGGAGCTACACGATAAATGGAAGAACCATAAAGGGCGTAGAGACGCAGAGGGACCTGGGTGTGCAAGTCCACAGATCTTTGAAGGTGACGTCACAGGTGGAGAAGGTGGTGAAGAAGGCATATGGCATGCTTGCCTTTATAGGACGGGGCATAGAGTATAAAAGTTGGGGTCTGATGTTGCAGATGTATAGAACGTTGGTTCGGCCGCATTTGGAATACTGCGTCCAGTTCTGGTCGCCACACTACCAGAAGGACGTGGAGGCTTTGGAGAGAGTACAGAGGAGGTTTACCAGGATGTTGCCTGGTATGGAGGGGCTTGGTTATGAGGAGAGATTGGGGAAACTGGGGTTGTTCTCCTTGGAAAGACGGAGGATGAGGGGAGACTTAATAGAGGTGTATAAAACTATGAAAGGCATAGATAGGGTGAACGGTGGGAAGCTTTTCCCCGGGTCGGTGGTGACGTTCACGAGGGGTCATAGGTTCAAGGTGAAGGGGGGGAGGTTTAACACAGATATCAGAAGGACATATTTCACACAGAGGGTCGTGGGGGCCTGGAATGTGTTGCCGGGCAAGGTGGTGGAGGCGGACACACTGGGAACGTTTAAGACTTATCTAGACAGCTATATGAACGGAGTGGGAATGGAGGGATACAAAAGAGTGGTCTAGTTTGGACCAGGGAGCGGCGCGGGCTAATTGTTCCTTGTTTCTCGTTTCAAGGCTTCATTCTATGATCATCTTGCTGGTGCCAGTACAGAGCGAGACTGCGGATAGTTGGGAACCTGTCTCGGGGGCAGGGAATTCATATGGTGTTCGTGGAAGTGGAAATGACTAGGGTTGGGAAGCATTTTCCGATCAGGGCCATTGTGATCTCCTGGACTCGTTTCGATCGCCTCAGGGGGTCGGAGAGGAATTTCCCAAATTTTTTTTTTCCCCATATTGGCCCTGGGGTTTTTCACTCTGGGTTTTCGCCTCTCCCTGGAGATCACATGGTCTGGAATGGGGGGGTGGGGGTGAGTTAATAGGTTGTAATGAACAAAGCATCGTAGCTGTGAGGGACAGCTCGGTGGATAGGATATTGGTATGTAGATAGGCTGGAAAATTGGGCGGGGATCCTGGATTCAGGATTCAATCCTGGACCGGGGAGCGGCGCGGGCTTGGAGGGCCGAAGGGCCTGTTCCTGTGCTGTATTGTTCTTTGTTCTTTGTTCACTGTCCACTATGCCACCAATCTTAGTGTCATCTGCAAACTTACTAACCATGCCTCCTATGTTCTCATCCAAATTAATATAAATGACAAATAACATTGCAGTGTTAATTTAAGCCTAACTTGTGGATAATGAATAAACTTTTAACTTTTGAGATCCCTCTCACTCTTCTAAACTCCAGTGAATATAATCCTAACCGATTTAATCTCTCCTCATATGAAAGACCTGCATCCTAGGAATCAGCCTGGTAAACCTTCGCTGAACTCCCTCTGTAGCACGGACATCCTTCTTCAGATAAGGACACCAAAACTGCACATAATGCTCCAGGTGTGGTCTCACCAACACCCTATATAATTGCAGCAAAACATCCCCATCCCTATACTCAAATCTTCTCCCTATGAAGGCCAACATACAATTTGCTTTCTTTACTGCCTGCTGCACCTGAGTGTCTACTTTCAGCAACTGCTGCATGAGGACTTCAAGGTCTTGTTGAGTATCCACCTCTCTCAATTTAGAACCATTCAAGTAATAATCTGTCTCCCTATCATTGCTACCAAAGTGGATAACCTCATATTTATCCACATTATACTGCATCTGCCATGCAGATGTCCACACACTCAGTCTGTCCAAATCATGCTGAAGCATCTCTGCATCAAAGACAAAGAACAAAGAAATTACAGTACAGGAACAGGCCCTTCAGCTCTCCAAGCCTGCACCGACCATGCTGCCCTACTGAACTAAAATCCCCTACCCTTCTGGGGACCTTATCCCCCTATTCCCATCCTATTCATGTATTTGTCAAGACACCCCTTAAAAATCACGAACATATCCACTTCCACTACCTTCCCCGGCAATGAGTTCCAGGCACCCACTACTCTCTGTGTGAAACATCTGCCTCATACATCTCCTTTAGACCTTGCCCCTCGCACCTTAAACCTGTGCCCCCTAGTAATTGACTCTTCCACCTGGGAAAAAGGGTTTTCCATTCTTCAGCCATATCTGGAGAACATAAAATATACTATTCATACATTTCTTGACAAATCTTTCTATTTATCAAACTTTCAGGATAGAATTAGAAAAATAAACTCAATATTGCCCCATGAATATCATTTTTATGTACACTTTTACAACGACCATTCAAGAAACTCATTTGAGTTTACAGTACTAATTCGACATTCCAGGCACAGCTGTCAATAATCCAGATGCTCGAATTGAAGCGTACCCTTTGTTAATATTGGCCTGATATTTTGCTCCATCTATCACCTGTCCCTTGTGTGTGCCAATTGAAAGATAAATCATACAGCTGGCTTAAAGTCATCCCATTGAAAACAAGTCGATCTGATACTTCATAAAACTGCTGATGTTTTAATTAAAATAAAAAGCAGATCTCCATTAATTCACACTTGTGCTTTATTATTCGGAAACATGTTTGCTTTATACAATTATTATTGATGAGGAAGCGACAGTAATATCCTACAGATTTCACTCGGACTCCCTGTAGGTTTTACCTAAATATTTCAGATTTTTATTACCACATCCATTAGGATAAGAGCCGTAATTACACTTGTTTATATTCTAACTTGTGGCAATACTTTGCCAGTGAAAATTGAAACTTTGTTAAGTTGTAGCAATCAATTTTCAGACTTGGCTCCAGGTCCCCAGTTTGACGGATTGACGGGACCAACTGAGGGTCCCCAGCCCACAGTTGCTGTCAGCGAGACCAGCAGCGCAATGACTCGGTCATGCCTCGGACCCTCCAACACATGGCTACAAATTCCTGCCCCAGGCTTTCTGCTGCGGTTGCCACCCTTGCAGTGTTGGTTTGGGGGCCACGTAATGCCAGCAGCTTCCCCTGCATCTCCTGCACCAGAAGATTGCGGCCTTCCTCCAAGTGGCCTTGCAGTTGCTGGGAATGTTGCTGATAAGCCCCTCCTGCAATTCCCGGCTCTGCCTCTGCATATCCAGAAGATTTGGGAGAACTTTTTCCAGAGGCTTGGTTAACAGACAGGAAAAGAGAGAGCAGGAATAAATGGGTCACTCTTAGGATTGCAGGTTGTTAAGAAAGGCAATTGCTCACAACCTATATGAATGATTTAGATGTGGGGACCAACCAAAGATCCACCAGACTAATCCCTGGGACAGAGAGATTGTTTTATGAGGACAGATTGAGGAAACTGGGCCTGAATTCTCTAGAAGTTCAAAGAATAAGAGATTATCTAATTGAAGCTGACAAAATCCGTTCAAGACATACCAGGGTAAATGTGGATAGGGTGGTTCCCCCGGCTGCTAAGCCTAGAACCAGGTGACATAGTCTCAGAATAAGGGGAGATCATTTGGGAAAGGAAAGAGGAGCAACTTCTTCACTCAGAGGGCAGTGAATCTCTGGAATTCTCCACCTCACAGGGCTGTGGAAACTCAGTCACTGAGCATGTTGAACAGAGTACTCGATAGGCGGCGTTGAGTTAGCTGATCAGCCATAATCTAATTGAATGGTATAGCAGGCCCGATGTGCCAAATGGCCTGCTTCTGCTCCTATGTTCCTATGCGGCTGAGGAGAAGGCAACTTGTTCTGTTACTGGTATTGTTCCTGCTGCTTTTGGAGCTGTTCACGACACATGACAACTCAGAGTCACTGAGCAGAGACTGATAGCCAAGTTCTGCACACATGAGGATGGCCTCAACCGGGATCTTGGGTTCATGTCACACTATCTGTAACCCCCACGATTTGCCTGGGCTTGCAAAATCTCACTAACTGTCCTGGCTGGAGACAGTACACATCTCTTTAACCTGTGCTTGGCCCTCTCTCCACTCATATTGTCTGTACCTTTAAGACTTGATTACCTGTAAAGACTCACATTCCAACCATTATTTTGTAAATTGAGTTTGTTTTTATATGCCCTGCTTGTGAACAGAACTCCCACTTACCTGATGAAGGGGCAGTGCTCCGAAAGCTAGTGGCTTGTGCCAAATTAACCTGTTGGACTTTAACCTGTGTTGTGAGACTTCCTACTGGATAAGTATTGACCAGGGCTCCGGGGAAAACTCTCCCATCTTTCTTCATGGAATTCTTGCCCACTGGAAAGGGGTGAGACTGGGCCGTGTCTTGATGTCTCTTCCGAAACATGGTACCTTCGACAGTGCAGCACTCCCACAGCACTGTACTGGTATCTCAGCCTCGATTTCTTTTAAGCTCAGGTCATGTTGTAAGGTTAGGCAATTATCGCGATCCCAGAGTGCTGCAGCCAATTGTAGTAGCCTTGCTGCTATTAGTTTAACATAGTGCAAAGCTGGGATTAAACTGTGGACACTTTGGTCTTTTTTGATATAGGAGCAGACCTTGTGATGAGTTTAGTCAATAAGACATTGCGGAAGCTCTGAAAAGTTATACTTTCAAATCCAGCACACCACAATTGGATGTGCTACTTTCCATACTGATAAAATCCACCCACTCAGTACACTTAATGAAAATTGTGTCGCTAGATGACAATATAATAAAGCAATGTCAGTCCCCAAATTAGTTATGCTACCTTCTATTGTATAACTAATTATATTTTCTACTTTAGTAACAACAGGAAGAGTTTGTGGAAGTCATATATCAGGTTTTCTTTATATAACCACTGAGACAGTTCCCACGAGGTTATTACTTTTCTTGCTTCATTCATCAGTGCTTCAGATTAAACAAAAGTGACAATTGGAATACTTCCCCCAGCATTAGACTCCTAATACACGGCTAACCGGTCGAACCACCGACAATGTTTCCACTCTTCTTCATCACAGCTGCTCCTGGAAACTACAACTGGAGACTCATCAAGGAATTGGGCATCAATAGCAAATTAAAATTCAATTATCGCAGAATGTTGACAGGACAGAAAGCGGCCATCCAGCTGGCTCTCTGGAGGAACAACTCATTTAGTCTGACTCCCCTATCTTTTCCCCATAGACCTGCAAATTTTTCTCTTCAGATAATGATCCAATTCTCCTTTGGAAGATTCAAATGAATCTGCTTCCACCAGAGTCTTATGAGTGCATTCTTGATCCTAACCGCTCACTGCCTCGAAGGTTTTTTTCCCTCATGTTGGCATGGCTTCTTTTGCCAGTCACCTGACCTCAATGTTCTCTAGCTTTTGATGTTATATTTATGGCCTGATGAAGTGTATCCCAGGACATTGTGGGAGGCTAGAAAGGAAATTGTGGGTCCCCTAACAGAGATATTTGAATCATCGATAGCCACAGGTGAGGTGCCTGAAGATTGGAAGGTGGCAAATGTTGTGCCTTTGTTTAAAAAGGGCTGCAGGGAAAAGCCTGGGAACTACAGGCCAGTGAGTCTCACATCTGTAGTGGGTAAGTTGTTAGAAGGTATTTTGAGAGACAGGATCTACAGGCATTTAGAGGGGTATGGATTGATTAGGGACAGTCAGCTTTGTGAGTGGAAAATCACATCTCACAAATTTGATTGAGTTTTTTAAGGGTTAACCAAGAAGGTAGAGGAGGGCAGTACAGCTGATATTGTCTACATGGACCTTAGCAAGGCCTTTGATAAGGTACCGCATGGGGTTGCACAAGGTTAAATCTCATGGGATCCAGGGTGAGGTAGCTAAATGGATACAAAATTGGCTTGATGACAGGTGGTTGTAGAGGTTGTTTTTCAAATTGGAGGCCTGTGACCAGTGGTGTGCCTCAGGGATCGGTGCTGGGTCCACTGTTATTTGTCATTTATATTAATGATTTGGTTGAGAATATAGGAGGCATGGTTAGTGAGTTTGCAGATGATACCAAGATTGGTGGCATGGACAAGTTGGGCCGAAGGGCCTGTTTCCATGCTGCAAACCTCTATGACTCTATGATGTCACTGGCAAGTCATGATGTGGAGATGCCGGCGTTGGACTGGGGTAAACACAGTAAAGCTAGTGGCTAGTGGCTCTGAAAGCTAGTGGCTTTTGCTACCAAATAAACCTGTTGGACTTTAACCTGGTGTTGTGAGACTTCTTACTGTGTCACTGGCAAGGCCAGCATCTATTGCCCATCACTAAATGTTGAGTGGCTCGTTGGTGGCCATTTTAGAGGACAGTAAGAGGCAACTATGTTGCTATAGGTCTAGAGTCAAGCGTTGGCCAGACAGGTAAGAACAGCAAATTTCCTTCCCTGAAGGACACTAGACCAGGTGGGTTTTTATGACAAGTAATGATGGTCATCAATGCTGAGGTTCAATTTCAATTCCAGATTTCTTAAATTCATTGGTTTTAAATTTTACCAGCTGCTGTATTTGGGATTTGAACCTATGACTGCAGAGCCTGAGCCTGGATCTCTGGATCACTGGTCCAGTGACATTACCACTACATCATTATCTCCTGGCATGAACAAGAACAGTTTCTCCCTATCTGCTCTGTCCAGATCCATCATGACCTTATACATGCCATCAACTCTCCTCTTAAACTTCCTGCTTCCAAGGGGAACGGTTCCAGTTCCTCCAATATATCCATGTAACTGAAGTGCCTCATTCCTGGAACCAATTTCATTAATGTTTTCTGCTCCCTCGCCAATGCCGCTATCCTACCAAAAGTGTGGTGCCCAGCATTGGATACAATGTTCCAGTTGAGTCTGAAACCAGTGTTTTATGACCGGTTCATTGTAGCTTCCTTGCTTTTGCTCTCCCGTGCCTTATTTATATGAAGCTCCAGGTCCCATATACATTACGAATGGCTTTCTCAACCTGTCCTGCCACCTTCAATGATTAGTGCACATATACACTCAGTTCCCAATCTTCTTCATGTCATTTCCCTCTGCATGGAGGGGGTTTCCAGTATGAGCTATTGGTGTATATCCACTGCTTCCTCTCTTTAGTCAATCATTTAGGCATGCTGTGAAATTCCGTCTTGCCATCCAGAAGTAGTTAGGACCTCTGGTGGAGGGCTCCCTTTCTCTGTTCGGGATTTGGTGTGGAGGATGTTGCGTGCAGTAATCCAATGCAATAGAAGATGAATATGTTCATGGAGTTCTAGGCATGTCCTTTCTAAAGGGCAATCCAATCAGAGCAAAAAATAACATTCCTCCCACCCCACCCTGGAGACATCAGGAGTTCCCACCCCACAAACAGTCATTGACAGCAACTCCCCTCCAACCCCTCCATCATCGCTGGCATCTACCTCTCCAACTTGTGCCAGGGAGCATTGCCTGGTTACATAAGAACATAAGAACTAGGAGCAGGAGTAAGCCATCTGGCCCCTTGACCCTGCTCCGCCATTCAATAAGATCATGGCTGATCTTTTCGTGGACTTAGCTCCACTTACCCGCCCGCTCACCATAACCCTTAATTCATTTACTGTTCAAAAATTTATCTATCCTTGCCTTAAAAACATTCAATGAGGTAGCCTCAACTGCTTCACTGGGCAGGGAATTCCACAGATTCACAACCCTTTGTGTGAAGTTCCTCCTCAACTCAGTCCTAAATGTGCTTCCCCTTATTTTGAGGTTATGCCCCCGAGTTCTAGTTTCACCTGCCAGTGGAAACAACTTCCCTGCTTCTATCTTATTTATTCCCTTCATAATCTTATATGTTTCTATAAGATCTCCCCTCATTCTTCTGAATTCCAATGAGTATAGCCCCAGTCTACTCAGTCTCTCCTCATAAGTCAACCCTCTCAACTCCGGAATCAACCTAGTGAATCTCCTCTGCACCCCATCCAGTGCCAGTATATCCTTTCTCAAGTAAGGAGACCAAAACTGTACACAGTACTCCAGGTGTGGCCTCACCAGCACCTTATACAGCTGCAACATAACCTCGCTGTTTTTAAACTCCATCCCTCCAGCAATGAAGGACAAAATTCCATTTGCCTTCTTAATTACCTGCTGCACCTGCAAACCAACTCCTTGGGATTCCTGCACAAGGACACCCAGGTCCCTCTGCACAGCAGCATGCTGCAATTTTACCATTTAAATAATAGTCCATTTTGCTGTTATTCCTCCGAAAATGGATGACCTCATATTTGCCAACATTGTACTCCATCTGCCAGACCCTCGCCCACTCACTTAGATTATCTATATTCCTTTGCAGTCTTTCAGCGTCCTCTGCGTCCTCTGCACACTTTGCTCTGCCACCCATCTTAGTGTCATCTGCGAATTTTGACACACGACACTTATCCAGAGTATAGCCCCTCCCCCCAGGTGAGTATAGCCTCTCCCCCGAGGCTATACTCACCTTTGTGCCCCCGGAGGGGAACTCCCCGACAGGTTCACGTCTGGGTGAAACTGTTGTAAACCTCGCCACTGTGATGTCATGCCGGGGAGTTATGAAACTTTAGTGAAGGGGGAAGATTTGGCAAGGAGTGAGGGGGGGGGGGGGGGGGGGGGGGGGCGGTGGGGTGGTTAATCATATTCTAATTTATTCAAATGAATGTAATTCAAATTCTCACCTATCATGGGCGTGAAACATTACGTCACCGGCGAGGTGTGGCAAAAATGCAAAATGGTGGCCTTGCCTGTGAGATTCGCAACTTCTGGGTTTCACCGGATCTTAAGCCCCCGCTGTTGATCCCGTGTGTGGGCTCAAAATCACCCCATTCTTTTGCCTTGTGAAGTTCCTCATAATCGTGCATCCACAGCCATTTCTTCCTCTCAGAGAGGCCAGGTGACAACCAGATGGCGACCCTTTACGAGTTGCTGGCACACCTACGCTCCCACTTATTCCTCAAATGTTATATACTGCACCCTGGAAGTGCCACAATATTATGCTAATGAGCTGACCACATATATCGCATATATTTATGGATGGCACGGTGGCACAATGGGCAGCACGGTGGCACAGAGGTTAGCACTGCTGCCTCACAGCGCCAGGGAGCCGTGTTCAATTCCGGCCTCAGGTCACTGTCTGTGTGGAGTGTACACATTCTCCCTGCGTCTGCGTGGGTTTCCTCCGGGTGCTCCGATTTCCTCCCACAGTCCAATGATGTGTGGGTTAGGTTGATTGGCCGTGCTGAATTGACCCTAGTGTTGGGGGGATTAGCGGGGTAAATATGTGAAGTTACAGGAATACAGGTGGGATTGTGGTCGGTGCAAATTCGAGGGGCCGAATGACCTCCTTCTGCACTGTAGGGATTCTGTGATTCTGTGATACAGTGTAAGGTCAGTTCAAAGAAGTGCCAACATGAGCAGCGGCAAAAGGAGCCTCGCAGTTTGTAATATATTTAAATGAATCAATAAGTTAATTCAAAAATTAGATTCATTTAATGGAAAGGGCAAAATAAAAATGACCTCAAGGTCAATAAGCTGGGAATAATGTAAGAATTTTATCCTGGATTTGCAGTTTACTCTGAAAGAGGGACAATATTAAGGATTCTAGTATTGAATAATTATCAGTGATTCATAATTAAACAAAAATGTGATGGAATAGCTGCCCTGGTTAGATGAAGAAAGTCATTTCCTGTATCAATATATACTGTGGTTAGACTAATTTTGGCAATCGTTGAGAGGAAAATGTCAATCTTTCCTTTTGCTATTTTGTGCATTTGTAAATTTGTCCTGGGTTCTGATGAGCCAAGAAGCAAATGGAAAAGTTTTATTCTTTCTTCTTGCACATCAAGGGGAGGCAGTAGCATAGTGGTGTTATCAATGGACCAGTAATCCAGAGACCCAAGATGATGTTCTGGGGTCCTGGGTTCAATCCCCACCATGGCATCATGATCGGCATGGGTTTGGAGGGCCGAAGGACCTGTTCCTGTGGCTGTACTTCGCTTTGTCCTTTGTATGGCAGATGTTGGAATTTGAATTAAATTTTTTAAAAATCTGGAATTAGCAATGAACATGAAACCATTGTCGATTCTTGTAAAAACCCATCTGGCCCATTCATGACCTTTAGGGAAGGAAATCTGCCATCTTTACTTGGTCTGGTCTACATGTGACTCCAGAGCCACAGCAATGTGGCTGACTCATAAACACCCTCTGAGTGTCACTCAGTTCCAGGGTCATTAGGGATTGGGCAATAAATGCTGGCCCAGCCAGCGACACCCACATACAATGAGTGATTAACAAAAACATTCTCATCACAATGCACTACTTGAGGTAATCATGGAACAATCCTCGATGGGAAGGTTGGAGATGAGAGTGAATCTAACTCATCACTTTGCAGCCACCAGGAGTGACGCTAACAGTAGAACACTGCTTGCTGAGTCACTATTATTCATTATTGTTGACCAGGTCACTCGCCTTTATTTTTGATTGAACAATCCAGGTGAATAGCCAATTAAGGTTCAGTTTGCAGTATGAAAACTGAGGATGGGATAGACCCAACAAATCTCAGCCATTTGAGGAAAGGCTTGAATTTTTTTAGACTTTGGAAAACGGGATGTTAAGAAAGTAAGGTTTTCAGATCGTGAGAAAGAATGAGTCAGTTTGAGGTTGAACTGTTGAATGTTATCATAGAACATTGAAACCCAACAGTGCAGAAGGAGGCCACTTGGCCCATCGATTGTCCAAAAGAGCATCTTACCCTGGCCCAGCTCCCCACCCATTTACCATGGCTAATCCACCTAACCTACACATCTTTGGACACCAAGGTGCAATTTAGCATGGTCAATTCATCTAACCTGCACATTTTTGGACTATGGGTGGAAACTGGAGAACCCAGTGGAAACCCATGCAGACATGGGAAGAACGTGCAAACTCCACACAGACAAACACCCTAGGCCAGAATTGAACCCAGGTCCCTGGGGTTATGGGGCAGCAGTGCTATCCACTGTGCCATCAAGCCGCCCATGTTACAGCACAGAAGAAAACCATTTGGTTCATCACACTTATGAAGGCTCTCTGAAAATACTAGTCACTCATTTCACTCCCCTATCCTTTCTCCATATCCTTTACCTGTTTGGTTTTCAAAAATGAATTCTGTTTCCTTGAAAAAAACTGTTGTGGATTTTGTTTGCACTGGTAAACTATTGTTTCTACACAGTAGAAAAGTTATTCATATTTTAACGACTGTGTGAAAAAAGGTCTTAATTTCTCCTTTAATTTCTTAGTTGGCAATGTTAAGTTTATGGAAATTATTTAAAACATGTAAACGTCTCCAGTAGATTTTCTCTTAGCTTCCTAGACTCTAGTGAATAGTGCATCTATTTCTCTAACATCTTTCATCATTAAAGCATTTCATTCCTGCTACTAGCTTAATGAATCCCTGCTGAATCATCTCTAAGGCCTTGACATCCTTTTGAAACTGCACACAGTATTCTAACTATGGGCTAAGGACTCATTTGCATCGGATCACAGTTTTATCAGATTGTCTTACCAATTTCTAAAGATACGTATAAATGTCAATCCCTAAAACTCTCTGCTCTTCTGATTTTAAACTTTATCGCCTGCTGTTCATTTCCTCTCGTTATTTTTTATAAATGGGTAATCTTGGATTTCATCATATTAAATTATATTGAAAATCTATGTTAGATGTATACAGTTAGCGGCCGGAATTCTCCTGTCATTCATGCCGGCGGGGTTCTCCGGTCCCGCCGGCAGCGTACCCCCATCTGCGGGTTTCCCGCCGATGTGGGGGTGACGTCAATGGGAATTCCCATAGACAGCGGCTGACAGCAGAGAATCCCGCTGCTAGCAAACAACTCGCCAACTCCCACCGGTGGGTAACGCAAGGCTGGGAGCCCAGAGCATCTCACCCAGTGTCTATTTTTGTCTTGCTTCCTTTTCAAACTGAGATGCTACATCAGCCGCCCTCCAGTACTCTAACTCAGACACTTAAACTATTGCAGTTGGCACTTCTCTTCCCTCCATTATCTTTATCGTTCTAAAGTCCATGTCGCCAAAATCTGTCGCCCTCTTCATATTGAGTTTCACCAACTTCATCTTCTGTGCTACTTGATATTTGTTATTGTAACTAATTGCTCCATCTCCTCCTCTTGCATCCTTATATCTCCACCTCAACATGTTTTAATGAAAATGGAGTCACAGTCCTCATTTAGTTTCTCTGCCATTTCTTCATCCTCAATGAAAAGATTGCCTTCTTCATCTCTGTAATTCGCTCATGGAATTTGAGCATCACTGGCTGGGCCAGCATTTATTGCCCATCCCTACTTTCCCTTGGAGGGCACTTAAGAGTCAACCACATTGCGGTGGCTCTGGAGTCACATGTAGTCCAGACCAGGTAAGGACAGCAGATTTCCTTCGCTAAAGGACATCAGTGAACCAGTTGTGTTTTTCCGGCAATCGACTATGGTTTCATGGTTATCAGTAGATTCTTAACTCCCGAGATTTTTAAATTGAATTCAAATCCCACTCCCGGCGTGGTGGGATTCTAACTCTGGTCCCCAGAACATTAGCTGAGTTTCTGGATTAATATTCTCGCAAAAATACCACTGGGCCATTGTCTCCCCTGCTTTGTTCTCCTTTGCTTTCGCTTGAAGCCAAGAATTATGGGAATAATGGAACACACCCTGAGTTAGGTCTTAAAAATGTCAGGTTATCCAGAGATCAATATCATGTCATAGAAAACTCTGATCAACCATAGACTGCTTTGCCCTTACACTAAAATGTTCACCACATGGTAGGAGAGGTTTTACATGCAATCACATTGTGAGTGGTTACCTCACATTGATTGTCATCTCCCTAGTGAGTGACAAAGTGTCAAACATAACTTTTTCTCTTGACTGGTTACCTTGTGGTTTGAACGTGAGAATTACAAGAAATAAATGGATAACAAGTAAAGTTCAGATTAAACACTTGACCCCATTAGTCGCAACACTAGTTAATAATGCAACCCTCCCATTACAGTTACCCGTTACGATATATCTGTTAGCCATAAACACGTTACAAGAAATCATACATGTGACCAACAGCGAGCAGTCAACCTCCTGCATTGGCTCCTTCTGTCACCTGACCAAACTGGTTTGGCTAAGAACAGGGTCACTTTCTCCCCTCTTTCCATGGTGGAGAGAATAGTTCACTGATAAGACTGTACTGTCCTTTCAAAATCAAACTTAACTCAACATCCAGTGAAGCATCCGATTTTTTTGTGTCCAAATTTTGATACTAGACACTCCTTGACAGTGTCCATATGTTCAAAGCCTTCTTCAGTAACTTCCCATTTCTCAGAGCTGTTGCAAGATCTTTATCAGTATTTTCTTTCATGAATGGACAGTAAAGTGATTCAAGATCTTTACAAACTCTGTTTGAAGAATCAGGACAAAGTATTATTTTTCTACAATTCAATCGAAATACTCAGCGGAATTTTGGCAAAGCTTCAGGTTCTGACTGAAGACTGGCGGACAGCCAGATTTTCTCTCTGGATCTTCTGATCAAAGAGAGAGAGTTACCAGAAAAACATTTTGCAGGGCTCTGCTTCAGTCTTTCCTCTCATGTCACATTTTGACACAACCAGCACTCTTTGACACTGACCAAGGTTTGCAGCTGCCTTTTATACCAGTCTTTGTATATTCCTCCATGGAAAAATTCCACAAGCCAGCCTGTACATTGCTCACAACACATCATTCCTGCTGAGATGAGAATCAGCTCCCATTATCTCCACAGGAAATGGCAGTTAATTACTGAATGGATTTCATGCTTTTGGTCTGTCATAGAATCATAGCATCCCTACAGTGCAGAAGGAGGCCATTCAGCCTTTCAAGCCAGCATTGACAACAATCCTACCCAGGCTCTATCCCCATGCATTTACCCTGCAAATTGCCCTGACACTAAGGGGTGATTTAGCATGGCCAGTCAACCTAACCTGCACATCTTTGGAATATGAAAGGAAACCGGAGCACCAGGAGAAAACCCAGGCAAAGATAGGGAAAATGTGCAAACTCCACACAGACAATCACCCAAGGCTTGAATTGAACCTGGGTCCCTGGCACTGTGAGGCAGCAGTGCTAACCACAGTGCAGACCTTGTCCTTGTCTGCAAACAGGGTACAACTCCATTGTCCCTCTCTCTCTCTCTCTTTGCATCAGTCACTAGCAATTCAGTCAGTTATTGAATTTACACCCATAGCCACCTTTGGCTTCTTGTCAATTTTTAAAACCACAGGTTTTGTTTAAAAGTTCAGCATGTAACTCAGGTGTTTCCTCCAACATCATGATAAAATTATTCGATGGAGTTCTTTGTTTAAACCATGAGGTTAAAACCTGCCTTTATGTTATCAATTCTCCATGAGTTTAATCATGGCCTCTGTCTTTAATCTGTCAAGTTTTTCCAGTCCTTGGCCTTCTCTTATCCTTGGCTTTTCCCACAATTCTCTCAAACCTTCTGAGGCTGTACAGGGCTCTGGTCAGATCCCATTTGGAGTATTGTGAGCAGTTTTGGGCCCCATATCTAAGGAAGGATGTGCTGACCTTGGAAAGAGTCCAGAGGAGGTTCACAAGAATGATCCCTGGAATGAAGAGCTTGTGGTATGAGGCACGGTTGAGGACTCTGGATCTGTAGTCATTGGGGTTTAGAAGGATGAGGGGAGATCTTATTGAAACTTACAGGATAATACGAGGTCTGGATAGAGTGGATTTGGAGAGGATGTTTCCACGAGTAGAAAAAACTAGAACCCCAGAGGGCACAACCTCAAGCTAAAGGGACGATGTTTTAAAACAGAGATGAAGAGGAATTTCTTCAGCCAGAGAGTGGTGAATCTGTGGAACTCTTTGCCGCAGAAGGCTGTGGAGGCCAGGTCATTGAGTGTCTTCAAGACAGAGATAGATAGGTTCTTGATTAATACGGGGATCAGGGGTTATGGGGAGAAGGCAGGAGAATGGGGATGAGAAAAAAATCAGCCATGATTGAATGGTGGAGGAGACTCGATGGGCCGAGTGGCCTAATTCTGTTCCTATATCTTATGGTCTTATGGTCTAAACCATCTTGTCTAATGTGTAAACTAACCTTTACCACTGCCACAACATAAGGGTCGGCACTTTCTTGGATTTAGTGATACAGCCTTTACAGTTGTATACGCTGTATGCTGCATCCTAAAATAAAAACCAGGATAGCAAAACCAAAATAAAAAGAGGAAAATGCCAATGAGAAAATAGTAGCAGCGCCAGTAACAATCACCAGTTCCCTAGGTGTTAAATCCAAGTGCCGTCCAATGAATGAGTCAGTTACATTTCATAATGCAAAAGACATGTCTGCCATAGATATCTGTCCAAACTACCTTTCCCAAAAGTTCTCCACTTACTTCATTGAATGCAACTTATTATCTTCTTGAACAAAATATTGAATTAGCTGTTTATTTATTAGTGTTACAAGTAGGCTTACATTAACACTCTAATGAGGCTACTGTGAAAATCCCCCAGTTGCCACACTCTGGCACCTGTTCGGGTACACTTAGAGAGAATTTAGCATGGCCAATGCACCTAACCAGCATGCTTTTCACACTGTGGGAGGAAACCAGAGCACCCAGAGGAAACCCATGCAGACACGGGGAAAAGGTGCTGACTCCGCATGGATAGTGACCCAAGCCAGGAATCGAACCTGGATCCCTGGCGCTGTGAGGCAGCAGTGCTAACCAGTGTAAAACAATAATCGTGGGGTGGGGCTTAAAACCATGACACTACTGGGATTGTAAGTCACATTGATTTTTAAATCCAGCAGAGGCGGCAAAGAGACTTCACTGAGGAGTATTCTGGGGGAAGTTGGCGCAGTTGCCTCGATTGCACAGTGGGTAGTGGAAGAACCCTTCCAGAGAAAAACAGGAGGAAGAGCATCCAACAGAGGCAGCAAAGAGACTTCAGATTTGTAGATGATACAAAGTTGGCTGGGAAGGTGAGCTGTGAGAATGCAGAGATGCTTCAGCATGATTTGGACAGGCTTAGTGTGTGGGCATCTGCATGGCAGATGCAGTATAATGTGGATAAATGTGAGGTTATCCACTTTGGTAGCAATAAAAAGAAGACAGATTATTACTTGAACGGGTATAACTTGAGAGAGGTAGATACTCACTTGGTGGCTTTGTGATCAGTTGCTAAAAGTAAGCGTGCAGGTATTGCAAGCAGTAAAAAAGGCAAATGGTATGTCGGTCTTCATAGCGAGAGATTTGAATATAGGGAAAGGGATGTTTTGCTGCAATTGTATAGGGCATTGGCAAGGCCACATCTGGAGTATTGTGTGCAGTTTTGGTGTCTGAATCTGAGGAAAGATGTCCTTGCTATAGAGGGAGCACAGCAAAGGTTTACCAGGCTGATTCCTGGAATGGCAGGTCTGTATATGAGGAGAAACTATGTCAGTTAGGATTGTATTCACTGGAGTTTAGAAGAGTGAGAGGGGATCTCACAGAAACTTACAAAACGGAGGGAGCTCTGGAGGAGTACAAAGAAAGTAGGAAAGAACTCAAACGGGGAATTAGAAGAGCAAAAAGGGGTCACGAAATGTTCTTGGCAGACAGGATTAAGGAGAATCCCAAGGCATTTTATTCATACGTTAGGAACAAAAGTGTTGTCAGGGAAAAAATCGGACCTCTCAGGGACAAAAGTGGGGAATTATGCGTGTAGCCCAAAGAAGTAGGGGAGATCCTAAATGAATACTTTGTGTCGGTATTCACAAAGGAGAGGGATGTGTTGACTGGGAGTGTCTCGGAGGGGAGTGTTGAACCGTTGGAGAAAATCTTCATTACAAAGGAGGAAGTGTTAGGTTTGTTAGAGAAGTTAAAGACTGACAAATCCCCAGGGCCTGATGGAATCTATCCAAGGCTGCTCAGGGAGACGAGAGATGAAATCGCTGGGCCTCTGACGCAAATCTTTGTCTCGTCACTGGACGCAGATGAGGTCCCAGAGGATTGGAGGATAGCCAATGTGGTCCGGTTATTTAAGAAGGGTAGGAAGGATAACCCGGGTAATTATAGGCCGGTGAGCTTGACGTCCGTGGTGGGGAAGTTGTTGGAGAAGATTCTTAGAGATAGGATGTATGCGCATTTAGAAAGGAATAAACTCATTAACGATAGTCAGCATGGTTTTGTGAGAGGGAGGTCATGCCTCACTAACCTAGTGGAGTTTTTTGAAGAAGTGATCAAAATGGTTGACGAGGGAAGTGCCGTGGATGTTGTCTATATGGACTTTAGTAAAGCGTTTGACAAAGTCCCTCATGGTAGGCTGGTGAAAAAGGATGGATCTCATGGGGTAAAGGGGGAGGTGGCTAGATGGGTGGAGAACTGGCTTGGTCACAGAAGACAGAGGGTGGTAGTGGAAGGGTCTTTTTCCGGCTGGAGGCCTGTAACTAGTGGTGTTCCGCAGGGCTCTGTATTGGACGACACAAAATTGGCAGGACTTGCAGATAGTGAGGAGCATTGTCAGAAGCTACAGAAGGATATAGATAGGCTGGAAATTTGGGCAAAGAAATGGCAGATGGAGTTCAATCCTGATTAATGCGAAGTGATGCATTTTGGTAGAAATAATGTAGGGAGGAGCTATACGACAAATGGCAGAACCATAAAGGGTGTAGATACGCAGAGGGACCTGGGTGTGCAAGTCCACAGATCCTTGAAGGTGATGTCACAGGTGGAGAAGGTGGTGAAGACGGCATATGGCATGCTTGCCTTTATAGGACGGGGCATAGAGTATAAAAGTTGGGGTCTGATGTTGCAGATGTATAGAACGTTGGTTCGGCCGCATCTGGAATACTGCGTCCAGTTCTGGTCGCCACACTACCAGAAGGACGTGGAGGCTTTGGAAAGAGTACAGAGGAGGTTTACCAGGATGTTACCTGGTATGGAGGGGCTCAGTTATGAGGAGAGATTGGGTAAACTGGGGTTGTTCTCCCTGGAAAGACGGAGGATGAGGGGAGACTTAATAGAGGTGTATAAAATTATGAAAGGCATAGATAGGGTGAACGGTGGGAAGCTTTTCCCCAGGTCGTTGGTGACGTTCACGAGGGGTCATAGGTTCAAGGTGAAGGGGGGGAGGTTTAACACAGATATCAGACGGACATATTTTACACAGAGGGTGGTGGGGGCCTGGAATGCGCTGCCAGGCAAGGTGGTGGAGGCGGACACACTGGGAACATTTAAGACTTATCTAGCAGCCATATGAACGGAGTGGGAATGGAGTGATACAAAAGAATGGTCTTGTTTGGACCAGGGAGCGGCGCGGGCTTGGAGGGCCGAAGGGCCTGTTCCTGTGCTGTATTGTTCTTTGTTCTTTGTTCTAACAAGATTGGACAGGGTAGATTCAGAAAGAATGTTCCCAGTGGTGGGGGAGTCCAGAACTAGGGGTCATAGTTTGAGGATAAGGGGTAAACCTTTTAGAACTGAGGTGAGGAGAAATTTCTTCACCCAGAGGGTGGTGAATGTGTGGAATTCACTACCACAGAAAGTAGTTGAGGCCAAAGTGTTGTGTGATTTCAAGAAGAAATTAGATATAGCTCTTGGGGATAAAGGGATCAAGGGTTATGGGGGGAAGGCAGGATCAGGATATTGAATTCGATGATCAACCATGATCAAAATGTGTGGCGGAGGAGGTTCGAAGGGCTGAATGACCTACTCCTGCTTCTAGTTTCGACGTAAAATGAACTAGCCAGGCTGTGCAAAGACTTGCTGCAAAAGCTTTACGAGCTTCACAACTCACTGCCTGAAACTTTTCAAACTTGAAAATTTTACCTGATCGAAGTTTAAATTTAAAATTTACATCTTGTAAAATTACACTTAGCAAATCAGATGTACAAGTTTCAAGTATCATTTCAAACATTATACAAGTTCAAAGGTATCACAATGCAATCTACTTTTTTTATACAGTGTATTTATAAGCACTCATTACTGTGGATGACTTACTCTACTGTTTCCGTGTATTACTTAGACACAAATGTCCATCAAATACTTATTTTCAAGTGTCCATTTTTAAAGAAACAGATATGCGATCTCAAACAATGACGGGACAGAGTACAGGAAAGAGATAGAAAATCTGGTGAACTGGTGCAACAGTATATAATCTCTCCCCAAATGTCAGCAAAATGAAGAGATAGTCATCGACTTCAAGAAGTGTAGTGGAAGACATGCGCCTCTCTACATCAATGGGGATGAAGTGGAAATGGTCGAAAGCTTCAGGTTTCTAGGTTATTCACCAATAACCTGTCCTGGAACCCCCAACACCGAAAGTTCACCAACGGCTCTGCTTTCTCAGAAGACGAAGGAAATTTGGCATGTCTGCTACAACTACAACCAACTTCTACAAATGCACAATAGAAAGCATTCTTTCTGGTTGTATCACATCTTAATATGGCTCCTGCTCTGCCCAAGACCGCAAGAAACTACAAATGGTCGTGAACAAAGCCATCACACAAACCAACCTCCCTTCCATTGACTCTGTCTACACTTCCCGCTGCCTCAGAAAAGCAGCCAGCATAATCAAGGACCCCACGCACCCCGGACATTCTCTCTTCCATCTTCTTCCATCGAGAAAAAATACAAAAGTTTGGGATCACGTACCAACCGACTCAAGAACAGGTTCTTCCCTGCTGCCGTCAGACTTTCGAAAGGACCTACGCCATATTAAGTTGATCTTTCTTTACACCTTAGCTATGACTGTAACACTACATTCTGCACCCACTCCTTTCTTTCTCTATGTACGGTATGCTTTTTCTGTATAGCGTGCAAAATCCTTTTCACTGTATACCAATACATGTGAGAATAATAAACCAAATCAAATCAAATCAAAAGGGAATTAGATTGTTATCTGAAAAGGATGAATGTGCAAGGTTACGGGGAGAAGGTGGGAGAATAGCTCATTGGGAGGGCTGGATGGGCCAAATGGCCTCCTTCTGCATTGTAACTATTCTGTGATTCTTTGATTCTGTATTTGAAAGTTTTGTGTCATCTGCAATCCTTGAAGTTATGCTCTTTATGCCCAACTCCAGAACCACCCTAGACACCATTGTACACTAACTTCCAGTCTTAAGAAGCCAAATATCCTCTGCTTTCTTTCCCTCAGTCACTCTTATATCCACACTGCCACGGCACCACTAATCCCAAGGGCTTGGCTTTTGCTAACAAGCAGAAGAGATCACAATCACACACGAGCAACCTTTCTTGCAACACAGTGTTTTTTTTCTTATAATTCTCAATTTAGCATAATAAAGAAAGATTCCTTTCACATGTTAATAGGTACACTAACTTTGCTTTGTAGAAGTTGTTAATAATTTCACTGCTCAGTGACTTCAATAATTCGCTGCAATGAAATGTTCTATAAAAAACCTCCTTCCACAATGAACATGAAAATTAAATTATTCAAAATGTAATTCATTTGCCCTCAATGCACCACGTTCCTTTGTGAAATAGTCATGAGTACTAAACCTGTGGCTGAAGCTGGTTTCAGATTATAATGTAATTTGCTGTTTGGCTTGCTTGTGTATGTAATGTTTCAGCAGCCCCCGTCTACCAGAATTGTCCGTCAAGAGTTATGGAGCAGATGTTATCAAGCTGGACTTTGAAAACATTTGGATTGATGGAGGCAGAGGTTGGAAACAACAGAGCTACCACTCCCGATTCACCTAACGGTGGCACGGTGGCACAGTGCTCAGCACTGCTGCCTCACAGCACCAGGGACCCAGGTTCAAATCCGGCTTCGGGTCACTGACTGTGTGGAGTTTGCCCGTTCTCCTCGTGTCTGCGTGGGTTTCCTCCAGGCGCTCCTGTTCCTTCCCACAGTCCAAAGATGTGTAGGTTAGGTTCACTGGCCATGCTAAATTGACCCTAATGTCACGGGGATTAGCAGGGCAAATATGTGGGCCTGAGTGGGGTTGTTGCCGGTGCAGGCTGGATGGGTCGAATGGTCTCCTTCTGCACTGTAGGGATTCTATGATAACAGATATAGGAATCAATTTTTGAGTTGGAAAGTGTGCCGGCCAGTTAACCATTAACTTGGAACCAGTCTTATTTATATTGGGCCACAAAAAGCACAGGAACACAAGAAATAGAAATGGGAGTAGACTGCATGGCCCGTCAAGCCTGCTCCACCATTCAATATGGCTGACGACTGATCATAGAATCCCGACAGTGCAGAAGGATGTGATTTGTCCCATCGAGTCTGCAACAACTTTCTCTGACACAGTACCTTACCCAGGCCCTTTCCCCCACCCTATCCCTGCAACCCCATACATTTATCATGGCTAATCCATCTAACCTACACATGTTGGGATCCGAAGGGTCAATTTATCATGGCCAATCGACCTAACCTGCACATCTTTGGACTGTGGGAGGAAACCAGAGCACCCAAAGGAGACCCATGCAGACACGGGGAGAATGTGCAAACTCCACACAGAGAGGGGTGATCTTACCAAACAAAAACCTAAAAAGTTTATTTATTAGTCACAAGTAGGCTTACATTCACACTGCAATGAAGATACTGTGGAAATCCCCTAATCGCCACACTCCGGTGCCTGTTTGGGCACACTGAGGGAGAATTTAGCATGGTCAATTCACTTAACCAGCACATATTTGGACTGCGGGAGGAAACCCACACAGAGGAAACCCACGCAGACACGGGGAGAATGTGCAAACTCCACGCAGACAGTGACTCAAGCCGGGAATTGAACCTGGGTCCCTGGTGCTGTGAGGCAACAGTGCTAACCATTGTGCCACTGTGCTGCCCCTAAGTGCCAAACTAGTGTGAAAATGGGAGCAATTCATGCTGTTTTTTTGGGGAGAGTTAAAAATGGAATCTTACCTCTCCGGCAAAAATTAAAGCCAAATATGATTCTCACCAGCAGGTGGAGGGGGCGGGATCTAAGCTCACCGAAAGCTGATAGATAGCAGCAGAGGGTGCCATTTGTCCATGCTCAGAACACAGAGATCAGTACATCACTGCCTCCCCAGTTATTGCAGGCTGCCATGGCTGATTACACCCCCCCTCCGGTGCTATAAGACAGTGTAACAGAATGCAAATTTTTCTCAAGAAGAAAAAGATTCTTGATGTAATTAACCTCTATGTAACCTCTATGGTTACCTCTGTGATACTGTGCCTTCAAGAGATGTATTTATATAAAGTAAAGTTTATTTATTTATTAGTCACAAGAAAAATCATGCGCTATGAAGCCTGAAGGGAAAAATGTTTAGTTTCTGCTTGCGCTTGCAGGGAGCAGGAGTCCTCTTACTCTCTTTCACTCTCTGGAGTCTGCTGTTTGGGACATGGTTGAAAATAGGTCTCACTTTGCAGAGGTGTTCTGGAAGCTTAAGGACTGGCAGTCCACATAGATCTGTATTATTTGCTGACTGATTTTTGAAGGGGAGTTTAAGTCAATGAGGAATATTGCTTAAATTGGAACCAATAAAGATAGCGTAGCAGTTAAGAATTGTATCTTGTCATGTTTAAGTATTTCAACTATTAAAAGTTTTTTAAAAATGTTTTTAATATATCCAATTCAGTCCAATCAAGTTCAATTCAGAGTCTCATCAAGGGAGACATTCCCAATCCAAGCTGATAAGACAGGGCTCTCACTGTCAATGAGGAATATTGCTTAAATTGGAACCAATAAAGATAGCGTAGCAGTTAAGAATTGTATCTTGTCATGTTTAAGTATTTCAACTATTAAAAGTTTTTTTAAAATGTTTTTAATATATCCAATTCAGTCCAATCAAGTTCAATTCAGAGTCTCATCAAGGGAGACATTCCCAATCCAAGCTGATAAGACAGGGCTCTCACTTCCTGTCTTGGGCTTGATCTACATGATCCAAGCTGATTGGAGTAGGCTTGATCTGATTTGCATCTTAGCCAAAAGGCCGAGATGCCGCTTTTAAAAATTACTTGAAATGAAACTACAATGTACCCGAATGACTTCAATCAAGAACATCATGTCGATACTACATTTGATCTTAGCCAAAAGACCGAGACTATTAAAAGTTAAGCAAATTCATTTGTTATAGCTAAACAGTTTTGATAAAAGCTCCCTAGTGGGTCAATAGGATCACACCTGGAGTAAAACTCCTTATCCTCACACTAATGCCAAAATAAATAAATCATTGGGGTCTAAACAAAAAGAACAAAGAACAGTACAGCACAGGAAACAGGCCCTTCAGCCCTCCAAGCCTGTGCCACTCATTGGTCCAACGAGACCAATTCGGTTGTATCCCTCCATTCCCAGACTGCTCATGTGACTATCCCGGTAAGTCTTAAACGATGCCAGCGTGTCTGCCTCCACCACCCTACTTGGCAGCGCATTCCAGGCCCCCACCACCCTCTGTGTAAAATACGTCCCTCTGATATCAGAGTTATACTTCGCCCCTCTCACCTTGAGTCCGTGACCCCTTGTGATCGTCACCGCCGACCTGGGAAAAAGCTTCCCACTGTTCATCCTATCTATACCCTTCATAATCTTGTACACCTCTATTAGGTCTCCCCTCATTCTCTGTCTTTCCAGGGAGTACAAGCCCAGTTTACCCAATCTCTCCTCATAGCTAAGACCCTCCATACCAGGCAACATCCTGGTAAATCTTCTCTGCACTCTCTCTAAAGCCCCCACGTCCTTCTGGTAGTGCGGCGACCATAACTGGACGCAGTACTCCAAATGTGGCCGAACCAGCGTTCTATACAGCTGCAACATCAGACACCAGCTTTTATACTCTATACCCCATCCTATAAAGGCAAGCATACCATATGCCTTCTTCACCACCTTCTCCACCTGTGCTGCCATCTTCAAGGATTTGAGGACTTGCACACCTAGGTCCCTCTGTGTTTCTATATTCTTGATGGCTCTGCCATTTATTGTATAACTCCCCCCTACATTAGTTCTTCCAAAATGCATCACTTTGCATTTATCTGGATTAAATTCCATCTGCCATTTCCCCGCCCAATTTTCCAGCCTATCTATATCCTGGTATTGTCCAACAATGTTCATTGCTATCCGCAAGTCCAGCCATCTTCATGTCATCCGCAAACTTGCTGATAACACCAGTTACACCTTCTTCCAAATCATTTATATATATCACAAATAGCAGAGGTCCCAGTACAGAGCCCTGCGGAACACCACTGGTCACAGACCTCCAGCCGGAAAAAGACCCTTCGACTGTTACCCTCTGTCTCCTGTGGCCAAGCCAGTTCTCCACCCATCTAGCCACCTCTCCTTGTATCCCATGAGCCTTAACCTTCTTAACCAACCTACCATGAGGGACTTTGTCAAATGCCTTACTGAAGTCCATATAGACGACATCCACGGCCCTTCCTTCATCAACCGCTTTTGTCACTTCCTCAAAAAACTCCACCAAATTTGTAAGGCACGACCTCCCTCTTACAAAACCATGCTGTCTGTCACTCATGACATTGTTCCGCTCTAAATGCGCATACATCCTGTCTCTAAGAATCCTCTCCAACAACTTCCCTACCACGGACGTCAAGCTCACTGGCCTATAATTACCCGGGTTATCCCTGCTACCCTTCTTAAATAACGGTACCACATTCGCTATCCTCCAATCCTCAGGGACCTCACCTGTGTCCAATGAAGAGACAAAGATTTCCGTCAGAGGCCCAGCAATTACATCTCTTGTCTCCCTGAGCAGTCTAGGATAGATGCCATCAGGCCCTGGGGATTTGTCAGTTTTAATGTTATCTAAAAAACCTAACACTTCCTCCCTTTTAATGGAGATTCTCTCTAACGGGTCAACACCTCCCTCTGAGACACTCCCAGTCAACAAGTCCCTCTCCTTTGTGAATACCGATGCAAAGTATTCATTTAGGATCTCCCCTACTCCCTTGGGTTCTAAGCATAATTCCCCTCCTTTGTCCCTGAGAGGTCTGACTTTTTCCCTGACAATTCTTTTGTTCCTAACATATGAATAAAATGCCTTAGGATTCTCCTTAATCCTATCTGCCAAGAACATTTTGTGACCTCTTTTTGCCCTTCTAACTCCCCGTTTGAGCTCTTTCCTACTCTCTCTGTATTCCTCCAGAGCTCCATTCGTTTTCAATTGCCTGGACTTAACGTACACCTCTCTTTTCTTTTTGATCAGATCCTCAATTTTCCTGGTTATCCACGGCTCTCGAATCCTACATTTCCTATCCTTCCTTTTTACAGGCACATGCCTGTCCTGTCTAGTCGGACTTCATTACATATTTTGGGGTTTCTGATCTAGTCCCTAACACCTGGCAAGATTTTATTAAAACAACAGAAGATGGGTTTAGTAAGTATTTGGAAAGACAGTGGCTGGGATTTCCCTGCTCCACCCATGACTGTGTTTTCCCACCACAGAGGGCATTCCCCAGTGTCTTTTAATATGTGTTTATTGCATGCTGTGCACAAGAGAAAATGGACTGAATATAACGACGCTTTCCAAACTAGCAGAATCAGCGGCATCTCGGCATTTCAAACAGGGCATGCACCAGTTTTCTCGCCTGATTCGAGTATTTAATTTTTCAACTGGTGTATAAGATTATGGAAAATATAATCATCAGTAACTCACTTCATGTTTAAAGCTTTACGATTCTCTGCAGTGGTTAGGATGATGCCATTGAGATTACCTGGAAAACTCTACTTATACTTTTTAACTGTTAGCATTCTAACCACATAATGTAGTTTTAAAACAATAATTTGGAAGTTATTGTTAACCTTTAACTGCCTAATGCCATAATTTTAAACTGCATATAAACTGCATGAATAGAAAATGTCTGTTTTTAAATAAGTATATATATTTTTAAAATATTCTACATTTAATAACAGCAGAACTCCTGTTAATCCTTCAATGAAAACATAATTACGTTAGTCATCGTGTTTGGTAAAGCTCTGATAATGACACTTGCTGTGGGTCTCTCCCGCTGCAGCAAAGATTCTCAATAACTGTCTTCAGTGGGCCCATGGGTGGCTAGGCCGCCTGGTGCCTCCCCAGCTGTGGGTAAGATGCCCAGGGGGTCAGGCCGGGTGAAGCAAGCAATGCTGCCACGCTGCATATCACTCTATTTGATTGAAATACGGTGGTCCAAGTTCTCCGGCTGTTCACTCGTGACGGATTCTCTGGTCCTGCCAGCAGCATACCCCTGCCGCAGGTTTCCTGGCAGCAAAGAGTGGCTACAATGGGAAATCCCATTGACAGCGACGGGGCCAGAAGGTGAACGGCGCACTGCCTCTCGCTGCCGAGAAACCCGCTGATGGGAGGTCGGAGATTTCTGGCCAGTTTTGTATCCTACTGCATTCGTCTTCTGTAGATTTAATAGAATCCCCACATTGCAGATAGAGGCCATTTGGCCCATCGGGTTTGCATCGACTCTCTAAAAGAGCATCTTACCCAGGCCCAGCCCTCAGCCCTATCCCTGTAACCCCACGCATTTTACCAGAGCCAATCCATCTAACTTACACATCTTTGGGCACTAAGGGGCAATTTAGCATTGCCAATCCACCCAAACTGCACATCTTGTTATGTAAACCAGACAAAACACATCAAATCAGCCTTTTATTCATACTTTCTCAGAAGACTAAGGAAATTTGGCATGTCAGCTACCACTTTCACCAACTTTTACAGATGCACCATAGAAAGCATTTTTTCTGGTTGTATCACAGCTTGGTATGGCTCCTGCTCTGCCCAAGACTGCAAGGAACGACAAAACATCGTGAATGTAGCCCAATCCATCACGCAAACCAGCCTCCCATCCATTGACTCTGCCTACACTTCCCGCTGCCTCGGCAAAGCAGCCAGCATAATTATGGACCCCACGCACCCCGGACATTCTCTCTTCCACCTTCTTCCTTTGGGAAAAAGATACAAAAGTCTGAGGTCACGTACCAACTGACTCAAGAACATCTTGCCTGCTGCTGTCAGGCTTTTGAATGGACCCACCTTGCATTAAGTTGATCTTTCTCTACACCCTAGTTATGAATGTAACACTACATTCTGCACTCTCATTTCCATCTCTATGAATGGTATGCTCTGTAGAGCATGCAAGCAACGATATTTTTCACTGTATGATAATACATGTGATGATAATAAATCAAATCAAAAATCAAATACTTATCATATTAAGAACAAACAATCCTCTATCAAATCTCAGCTCGAGGCAGTCATATATTTCAGAATCCTGTCAACTTTTGAGATAATAATTTTCTTCGACTCAGAATTTACATAAACATTTCCCATTTTAAATTATCAAATTTCTGAATTAACATGCGAGTCTGGCGAACATTGAGTTCTCAACTTTAAAAAAAAACCCAAAAGATAATTCAGATCAAGATGCAGTTGATTACACTGAGTGACACGTTACAGAACTGGAAATCAGTAACCGACCCTTTGGAACATCGACTCACTTTCCCATTCCTCAGTTAAAATCACAGAGAACAAATCTTATCAGGACGCAGTCCGCAAGCAAAGATTAGGCTCAGGTGAAATCTTTCTCGTGATGTGAGATGGATAAAAGATCCAACAATTCTCCTGCCCATTGCAGTTTGATGTGGGATTCATGGCAAATTGCAATTGCCTTGACTGTGAAGCTCTGTGGTGTGGGGGAGAGTTGATGAGCAGAGGTTATTTGCGACAAGAAAATCTGAGGAGCTCATTGTACAACAGTGCAGATTTGATCCAAATATCAAACAGCTTCCTGTGCACACATACATTCTCACAAAGAAGCATTAGAGATCGCAGCTGTTAGACAGCTTACATCCTGCTTGTCAGCGGATGCCAGGGATTTGTGCGGACATTAACACCACTGCTCACTCCACCAGCTCGAGGGAGCCGTGGCAAGGTGACAGAAGGCCGAGAAGCCTGGAGTCTCCAACAATTTCTTGCCCTTCTCAGGTCAGCAAGGAGGTACAAGCTGCTTTGCAAAGGGGGAGGAACGGCTGCCTTCTGCAACTGGAGTCTCCTCTCAGGGCCGCTCCGAACGTGGACAGTGGCTCTTCAGCCCCTCTGCCAGTGACACCAGTGCCTCAAGTTGCTATGGCGGCAAAGGAGGCTCCTGCACCTCAGCCTGCTGGAACCGTTGATGCCGCAGGCAACCTGAGAATGATTGCCAAAGTTAACCCGGGGCATGAGACAGCAAGGTCACCCTCTTCCCATACAGTATGAAGTTATTGAGTGGGCTTTTCCAGCCACACTGTCTCCAAGACGGGAAAATCCTGCCTGAGGTCAACGGACTTTTGCATGGTCTGTGTCCCGCCTGTTACAATTGCCGTGGTGGGTGGGATGGGAAAAGCTTGCCCAGTGTTTCCCCTGACAATGCTTTTCTTGTGAATGTCCTGATGATTACTTGATAGAATAGAGAAAGTAAACTCAAAACATTGGTCCGTAACTTCCTGGCTCCCCAGCGCAGATTTGGGAGGGGAAGGGGTGGTGGGGTAGTGGGGGGTTGGGGGGGAGGGGGGTACCCCAAAGATGGGCTTGAGAATCTCTCTCATAATTCCTGCCAATTGTCCAGAGGTGCTAACTTCCCCTGGACAATTACGCTGCGCTGGGAACCATCCAACAAAGTAATTTAAATCGTTAACTTCAGATGGTTCTGCCAGTAATACATGAATAGTCACTCTGAAAGAGAAGAAATAAAAGCACTTCTAACTTCAGTGTAACTATTATAAAATCTTGATCAGTCCCACACAGGACACACCCCACTCTGTTGACCCCTCCCCCAGCCACTGACTATAGCCAACTCCACCCCCCTCCCCACCCAACCCCGACACCCTCCTAATCCCAGTTGCATGGCTGACCCCTCCCTCCACCCCTCCCCAGTTCCCCAACCCGCAGGCCCAACTCTGTCTCCTCCTCCAGGACCCACGTCCAAAACCCTTGAGGTCTGCCCCCTACAACCTGATCTGACCTCTCCTTCTCCACTGACCTGACCATCCCTCTTATCGTGAGCGCACCCCAACAGCCGCGTCGATCCCCCCTGCCACTATCGACAAGTCCAAATCCCATCCTTTTACCTTCTCACTGGCTTGTCCATTTCACCAGTCCCTTTAAAGCTGTCTGCTTTGTGGCAGCCAGCACAGTAAGGAAAGGGATTGTGGTCTCCTTGAGTTCACTGGTGTTGTATTGCTCTGGGTCTGCAGGGACTCTTTTCCTGTAAGCTCCAAGTAGCTCTGGTCAGCAGAGGTTAGAACAAAGTTTTCCAGAGCAGCAAATACTTATAAACTCTTGTAATTCCAACAGGCCAGGATTCTCCATCGCTCGTGGAAAGTTATGTTTCCAAGAACTCATGTATTCAGTTTGAAGGTTGTGTGGCCAGGAGGCAGTTATTTTTTATATTAGAGAGTGAGTAGACAATGCAACTGGTTGCTTGGAAAGTTGAGGCTGGGTATTGAATTTATTAAAGATATTGACGCAAAGAAAGAACAAAGAAAATTACAACACAGGAACAGGCCCTTCGGCCCTCCAAGCCTGCACTGACCATGCTTCCTGACTGAACTAAAACCCCCTACCCTTCCGGGGACCATATCCCTCTATTCCCATCCTATTCATGTATTTGTCAAGTCACTGTCATATCTGTTTCCACTACCTCCCCCGGCAGTGAGTTCCAGGCACTCACCACTCTCTGTGTAAAAACTCTGCCTCGTACATCTCCTTTAAACCTTGCCCCTCGCACCTTAAATCTGTGCCCCCTAGTAATTGACTCTTCCACCTTGGGAAAAAGCTTCTGACTATCCACTCTCCCCATGCCCCTCATAATCTTGTAGATTTCCATCAGGTCGCCCCTCAACCTCCGTCATTCTAGTGAGAACAAACCAACCTCTCCTCATAGCTAATGCCCTCCACACCAGGCAAAAACCTGGTAAATCTTTTCTGTACCCTCTCCAAAGCCTCCACATCCTTCTGGTAGTGTGGCGACCAGAATTGAACACTAT